>NC_063261.1:12691122-12992030 GCF_019578655.1 Ricinus communis | reverse complement strand
AGGCTATACTATTCTATTTATAGGAGTAGAGTTAAGAAATCCTAGAAGATGCTGATAATTATTAAATTATTTTAAAAAGAGGCTATGGTTATCCCTCCCTTTATTAGATTAATATCAAATAAAAAGATATCTATTTCTAATTTCAAATAATTTTAAAAAAATCTCAATAATTATCAAAAATACTTTCTATAAATTTATTTTTACCAATTTTTGGCGTTTTAGATAAAAAATGCACATAAAACGGGTGAAATTTTGAATAAAATGATCGATCAGCCTGTATAGAGCCAATTGGCTCTGTGTAGAGCCGATTGGGTTGTGCACAAAGCCGATTGGCTCTAAGGAGTAAAAGTTTTAAAACTATCGTTTTACCCTTTAAACTTTATTTTTTTTATTAATTGGATCCAAATTGATTCTATATAAGTCCAATTAATATCATCATTCTCTCGGAGTTGCCCTTTCTCAATCTCTGAGACTCGAGAAAGACAATGACATTTATCATCGGATTTTTTATGATTCTCTCAATATCTAAATTCGAAAAATGGGTGTTCACAGATGTTTTACTATTTTGAGAATTCTTCCGGCTAGCAAGATTATGTGACTTCTCATCTTAGCATTGTCTCTTTGAAGCAAAATTCTTAGTTGTACATAACTCTAATCCATTGATCATAAAGATTCTAAGCATGTTCTTTATCCTCAGCATCGCGAGAGGGACATGCTTAGGGATTTAGCACAATTCAAGTAACCTTTAATATCGAAGCACAATTCAGGTAACCTTTAATATCGAAGCATAATTCAGGTAATCTTTAACATCGAAGCAATGCCGTCAGTTTTTCTTTCCCAAGCGCCATATGGATGCCTTTACTCAGGGATTTAGTAACATCGATATTGATTCTGCCATAAATATTTATCAAGGAAAACTCCTGAAGCCTTTAAATCAATTTCTTCGATAGTACCAATCCTTTTTCCCAGCTCCATTCCTACTTCTTTCCTTAATCAAATAAAAGTTATGGAATTGGATCCAAAAAGAAGCTTTTAGTCCGATGAAAAAAGCGAATCAAGCCAAGTGATGGATTTATTTTCTCCAATAAAATATCAAAGCATTATGTTAGAGTTAGTATCAGGGTGGCCTGTGACTCGGACATTAGTTTTGAAGAATCAGAAAGTGAAAGCAAGAGGTTGGAACATAAACATCCTAACACAAATTTAATGTCGACGACTCTCCTAACTTTGGAGGGTGCAGGATGCCATGAAAATCTTCTGTTGTAACTTTTGGGGTCCGAGTAATGATCAAACGTTCCAAATTTTGCAATAATATGTGTTTACTCATTAAGGTCATCTTTCTTTCAGAAATTCTTATTTAGATAGCCCAGCTTAAGCTAATTCGTCTTCGACTCGGATATGTAGGTAATCTGATTATGGATAGAGATGGAAGAAGTGGGGGATCTGTGTTTTATGGAATGATAATGTAAATGTTAATCATTTATACTTTTCTATATCTTATATGGATACCATTATTTCTTCTCACAATGATCTAAAATGGAGGTTTACAGAAATTTATGATAATTCAAGATACTTCCCTACAAATTCATAATTTGAATCTCCTTCGATGTTGCATGGTATGTTTTTGCTCCCTTAGATCTGTAGTGGTGATTTTAGTGAAAATCTTGTCTATGCATAAAAAATGGGAGGAAATAAAAGCCTCAGGAATCTCAGAAAACAAATTATAGGAGAGTTCTTGATGATTGTAATCTTAAAGATATAGGGTTTATTGGTAACCGTTTCACTTGGTTTGATGCTGAAAAAAGTGAGAATTGCATCTTTGTGAGGCTTGATCGACGCCATGTGTAATAAAGATTGGCTTGACATGTTTCCTAACTCAAAAGTTACTTCACATGAATTTTTGAGGAATTGCATTTGAACAGGAAAAAAGGCATAATCTTTTTCACTTTGAAGAAGCTTGAGTTGATGATCCTGAATGTGCCAAAACTTTTTATTCAAATTGTTAGACTTCGGTTCGAGGTGGTAAGCTTGACCAGGTTCATAGCTCTATTGCTAATTGTAACTAATTCTCCAACTGTTTGGAATGCTAAAAATTTCCAGAGACTTCAAAACAAACTTGCAGAAAAGGAAGAAGGGGCTAGAGATGGTCAATAGAAGATTAGGACCTGATTAATGGAAGGAGCTTTCAGAGCATTAAGAAAGAGCTTGATGTGTTGGTTATACAAACAAGAGGTCTATTAAAGGCTGCATTCAAGATCGCTTTGGCTTCAAAATGGCGACAAAAATACTAAGTACTTCCACCATAAGACGTCAAGCAAGCGATCACGTAATGAAATCACTGGCCTTATGGATTTGGACGGTTTGTGGCAAGATGGTGAAGAACAGATTACTAATATTATTAATGGGTATTTTATTTTATTTTTGAATTTTTTTACTTTATTTAACTCCTTAATTGTATCAATGGGTTGTGTGTCTAGTGATCTTAATGTAAATTTAGAGTTGAAATTTACTAGAGAAGAAGTTATTCAAGCAATTAAGGAGATGCACCCCGTGAAGGCACCTAGGAAAGACGGTCTTTCAGCACTCTTGTGTCGGAAGTACTAGAATATTGTTGCCGAGGATGTGACGGCAGCTTGATACTTTCTGTAAAATTAGACTGATCCTGAGACAATTTAGAAATTAAATATAATCAAATTATGTTTTATGAATCCTTTCCTTTAATTAGGATCCCAGATTGATATTTAGAACTTTAACGTTCTTTGACTGGGAGTTACCTGAGGTCAATGATTAAGAGACTTTTTTTTTTTTTTTGTATTTTAATCAAGGGATTACCGCTTAAATCTATTAATAATTAACCTCTTTAAATTTCTTTATTCCTTTTTTTATAAATATATATATTTTTATCGACTTTTTGGGTTAAAGTGACTTAAAAGTATAAAAGAATAAACTTATTAACTCTCTTATTAATTTATTTAAATTTATTATTAAATAATTTTTTAGAAATATTTATATTAATTATAATTAATTACTTATTTCATGAATAGTATTTAATAGTTATATATATGTAACTAATATATTTCAATTATTATTCATGTAATTATTAATTTTATTTTGTAACTCTAATCAACATGCGGGTTGGGTTCTAGGGTCTCTTTTTCAGGAATTGTCTTAGAAATTAAAGTCACCCACCAACTACACTTCCTTTGGACGGCCAACTTTAGTGTAGCAACAAGAAATAAATTAATGGTTCATTTCACATATATGTCAAGATCCACATTGAGCCTCTCAATTAAAATCAAAATAAACAGGACAGGAAGAAAAAGAAAAGACTGTCATTTTGAAGTCTTGATTGAGGACACTTGTAATTCCCTCTACAAACCTAATAAGAATCCTTGTGGCCCAACTCTTCTTGTTTGACTTCTGACATTTGACAATTGGCATCATCTCAGCCACAAGAATCAATTCCGTCAACTGAGATCTATGGGTGGGTATATAAGTTTTGAGGGATGGCATTCAGTAAATTCCATGAGTACCCATCTCAATTCTATCTCATAGCAAATTCTGAAAATATTTGAATTGAATAGGTAATAAATACATATATGAATTTTAAATATGTAATTACTTTTAGAATTTGGTATGTATAATCTATTAATAAAATTAAATAATTGATATAATATATTTTAAAATATATTCTTTTATTATACAATCATCGTGAAAGTAAATTAATTCTATTATATGATAATATATTTAATTTTAATAATAAATTAATTATGAATTCTAACCATATAAGAAGTTAAATCATGTTTATATTAATCATTTTTTTATTAATTAATAAAGTATTCAATTAATTCTTTTATACTATTTATCAAAAGTCCAACTCACTATGTATTATATATATAAATTTATATGAATGTAATAAAGTTTTCTAATATTTGCGGCTGCTACCATTACCGGCGTTAGTAATAATAATAATAATAATAATAATAAGGCATTTATGTGGGGAGGTGTAAGGGCCCACAAGTACACCATCATGCCAAACGTGTAAGGTGACATTAGGAGAAAAGCCTCAAACCGTAAATCATGTGATTCTAATCATTTCAATCAAGTAGGCCTCAATCACAAACACCACCTACAACTATAAAGTTTAGTTTTTAAAGAGAAAAAATTTAAAAAGCAATTTTATTTTTTGTAAAAGAATTTAGAGTTAATTATTTAAAAATTTCAACTTTTAAATTTTTAATAATTTTGACTAATATTTATAATATTTTAAAAAAAAATATTAAAATTTTAATTTTTTTTAAAATATTATTCGGCAATCGATTACGATGATTTTTACTGACCGAGAAAAGATATGAAAAAAAAGAAAAAGAGGAGATGACTCGTCCAAAATGTAATACGCACCCTATTAGATGTTTGAAGTAAAAATTGGAAATTGAATTCCTAACTTAAGAATTCATCCTTATTCTATCACAATCTTTCATATTTTATAGAAATAAATTGTTAGTTTCGCTAGGGTTTGTAATATCCCTAAGAACTGTATTGGTTGTTCAATAATAACAACAGAAGAGTTGACAGCTATTGGATTAAATTGTTGCTCCACCATTAACACTTTTTCAAAGCTTTAAAAGTTGCTAGACAACAAAAGTAAATAGGTATATATGCTTTTTACTTTTTTTATGCATGCATTAATGCAATGTAGATTGTTAGGAGAATAAATTATTAGTTTATGGATATGGTTATGATAAATAAAATTAAACTATAAGTACAAATATATATATTTTTTAAGTGGAAATTGAAAGCTAGAAATCAATGAACGCACCTGAAAATCTTAACTAGATTGATACTTTCTTAATGTTTTAGTTTACTTAGATTTAATATATATATATATATATATTAAAATATTAATAAGTAAATGATCGATAAATTAATACCTTGATTAAATAATGAAATTTTTCATCTTGTCTCCGGTCAATGTACTAAATGAATAATCTCGTTTAGTGCATAAAGCCATAAAGTAATAAGTTTATTTCTCCTATATGTATATGACCTCTACTATTTATATATAAAAAATGTTAAGTTTTCTATTATATCTATATGCACACTAACTTTTTACCACAATATTAACTTTTATTTATAACTCATACATAGATCATATGATAAAAATATATAAATAAATAATTAAAATATAATTTTTTAAATCAATAAGTATTCATTTAATGATAAATTAATAAAATATAATCAATAAATAAATAACATTTATAAAATTCTATTGTCTTATAAAGATTTTATTTTATTTTGATAATTACTTGGATAGTGAATTATCTATGTATTATCTAAAATCTTATGAATATAGGAATGAGTTTAATATTAATTACTCATATAGGTAAAGATACTATCCTACCCATTGCTATCTCTATTTTAATCCTTCTTATTTTATCTTTTCTATTCTTTTTTTTTATCATTTTTCTCTCTTTTTCTTTTTAGCAGCATCATTCCCATACTATGACTTGGAATCAAGAAAACACACCACTGAGAGGTACTAGTAAAAGGGTTTTCTTTTTTCTTTTTTCTTTTCTTAAATTGAGATAATTTTACAATTGCAAAGATTCTTTTGAGATATGACCTTAAAATGTTTCACTCATTTTAAAGTTTTTTTTTTTTTTTTTAGTTTTTAGCATTCTACTATTATCACTCTCATTAGCCTTTATAATATATTGTTTATATCTAATCATGTAGATTTAAAACTAAATAACACCGACTATAATTATTTAATCTATCGATCGTAATAAATAAATTATTGCCTTAAAGACGTCTATCTATCAGTCAAATAATAAAGTTAAAAATTATTTTATTCTAAACTTTCATTTTTAACCATGACTAATATAAGGATAATAGTTTACCAAAATAAAAATTTAAAATTTAAAAAATAAAATATCTACTTTTATAATAAATTATCAACATATCTTCTTTGTCTTAATAAATATATATAAAAAAGTGTCATGATATAGAATCAAAAGGTACTTCGTTATATTTTATTCTCAAAGAATGCTATAAGATACTGTAACTGCAACAATGATTGGCAAACTAAAAACTCACTCTTCTGCCCTGCTCTCCAAAACTATATGTCAATATTTTTACCTTTCAACAACCAGTCGGAATGAAAAAGAAAAAAGAAATTACTGACTCCAATGTTATATACGAATAATAATAATAATAGTAATAATAATAACAATAATAATAATTGTTACTATTACTTTTATTATTATTTATTTATTTAATTTTATTAATGATTGAGTTTAATATTGAACTATATATATATATATATATATATATATATATATATATATATATATATATATATATATATATATATTAAACTTTTGGAATCTAAATTCTTTTTGATATGTGTGTTTAATTTTTGATACATATAATTTTTATTTTTATATGTGTATTTATTTTGACACATGAAATTCAAGTTTATGTGTAATTTTATGATTTTTTCTATTAACTTATTGATTAATAAGTTAAATTCCTAATTAAATACTCATTCTAATGCTAAGAAATAATATATTAATAATAAATTAGTCTTCTAATTAAATAATAATTAGTTTTCTAATTAGATAATGATTATTGTAAACAATAGCATATTCATTATATTTTAATATTATATTAACTAATAAATTAATTTTTTAATTAGATAATAATTCTAATTATAGAAAATAATATTTTTAAATACTCTATATTTACTAATAAATTAATTTTTAATTATATAATAATTCTTGATTTTAAGAAAACATTAATATCAATTATATTGATAGTTTAATTTATATAATATTAGAATTAATAAATAAATATTTTAAAAATAATTTTTTATTATTGTACTAATAAAAATGTAAAAAGATTAAAAATATTTAAAAGTAATAGTTAGTTTGTTATCTTTTTTAAAATATTATAAATTAATATTAAGACTGTAAAAGTAGAAAATAAATATGAAATTGTTGTGTTTTCTATTGATCATGGAAGTATATATATATATACAATTGGAGAAGTTTTTATTCTAGAATATTCTAATCTCTAGAATTATCTCTAATTAATTACACTCTATCTTCTATTAATTACTCCATATTCTATAATATTCTAGATTATTCTACAACACTCCCCCTCAAGCTGGAGCATAGATATCAATCATGCCCAGCTTGTTACAAAAGTAGTCCACTCTAACTCCATTCAAAGCTTTCATAAATATATCCCCTATCTGTTCTCCTGTCTTCACATAACTAATAGTGATTAGACCCTGTTGTAGTTTTTCACGAACAAAGTGACAATCAATCTCGATGTGTTCTGTTCGCTCATGAAACACTAGATTAGCAGCAATGTGAAGTGCAACTTTATTATCACACCAAAGTTTTGCCGGCAAAGATATTTTTATACCAATTTCCATCAGAAGTTGGTATATCCATATAATTTCACATGTTGCTTTACCATAGCTCTGTATTCTGACTCCGCGCTTGATCGGGATACAACATTTTGCTTCTTGCTTTTCCATGAGAGTAGATTCCCTCTAAGAAAAACACAATAGCCTATAGTGGATCTTCTGTCCATTTTTAAACCTGCTCAATCTGCATCCGAGAAGCATTCGATTTGAGTGTGCCCATGATTTTGATAGAGAATTCCTCGTTCTTGAGCTCCTTTTAGATAACACAATATTTGTTTTAAGGCTGTCCAATGATGAACTGTTGAAGCTGCCATAAATTGACTAACAACAATAACTGAATAGGCAATATCAGGTCGAGTTATTGTAAGGTAATTTAACTTCCCAACTAGCCGTCTATATCTCTCAGGATGCTCAAATAATTCACTATCTTCTGTAAATTTCATATTAGGATGCATTGGTGCATTGCACGGTTTTGCTCCTAGTTTTCCCATTTCTTGTAGTAAATCAAGGACATATTTTCGCTGGGACAGAAAAATACCTTTCTTGCTTCTCATTATCTCAACACCCAAAAAATATTTCATATTTCCCATAACTGTGTGAAACTGGGAATGAAGGAAGGACTTAAGTGATGAAATGCCCGTAGAATCACTCCCAGTGATTACAATATCATCCACATATACCACTAACAGAATGATGCCAGATTCCGAGTGTTTATAGAAAACCGAGTGATTAGATTTGCATTTTCTCATCCCATATGTCTCAACAGCTTCACTGAATTTTCCAAACCAAGCTCGCGGGCTTTGTTTCAACCCATATAATGATTTGTGAAGATGACATACCTTCCCAGACTCCCCCTGAGCAACAAATCCAGGTGGTTGCTCCATGTAAACTTCTTCCTTAAGATCACCATGAAGAAAGACATTTTTAATATCCAGTTGATGTAATGACCAGTCATGTGTAGCGGCCAGAGAGATGAAAATCCGAACAGATGCCATTTTAGCAACAGGAGAGAAAGTATCAAAACAATCCACTCCATAAGTCTGAGCATAGCCTTTTGCTACTAAGCGGGCTTTGAGGCGAGCCACTGACCCATCCGGATTAACTTTGATGGTAAATACCCATTTACATCTGATCACCTTTTGCCTGCAGGTAACTTCTATCATGGCGTGGCGCCAACCAGAGTGAGATAAAGCCTCATGCACTGTTTTGGGAATAATGATGGAATCGATGGAGGCAATAAAAGAATAGGAAGAAGGTGACAAATGATCATAAGATACAAAAGAAGAAATGGGGTAAGTGCACTGACGTTTACCTTTCCGAATGGCAATAGGAAGGTCCAAGTCGGGAGAAGGATCTAATGATGAAGAGGCCATAGGTACAAGACATGAATCGCTGGAAACCGGCCTTTTGGAATAGACATGGTGAATAGGTGGTTGCTGAATTTGTGGTGGATTGGAGTCTGCAGCTACTATGCTGGTAGTCGTACAAATCAACCAATCATCACCTTCAGCTTGTTCTGAAGAAGGAGATCTGAGGAAAAGCCAAAAGTAACATCAGTAGATACCAAGTATCGATTAAGATCAGGATAATAACAACGATATCCCTTCTGAAGACAAGAATAACCAAGAAAGATACACTTAAGAGACTTAGGAACTAATTTTGTAACATGAGGATGGACATCTCTGACAAAACATGTACACCCAAAGATCCGTGGTTCGATAGGAAATAAAGGTTTATTAGGAAACAGAATACTATAAGGAGGCTTACCATGAAGGACAAAAGATGGCATACGATTGATTAAGAAACAAGCGGTTGAAACCGCATCAGCCTAGAATGATTTAGGAACTTGCATCTGAAATAGAAGAGCTCTAACTATTTCAAGGAGGTGCCTATTTTTTCTTTCAACTACACCATTCTGAGAAGGTGTATCAACACAAGAAGTTTGATGAAGATTACTATTTTGAGTCATGTAAGTTTGAAAATAGTGGGATAAGTATTCTTTTGCAGTGTCACTTCTTAAGTTAAGCATAGAAAGATTAAATTGTGTTTTAATTTCAGCACAAAAATTAGAAAAATGTGAAAATAACTCAGAACGATTTTTCATTAAATAAAGCCAAGTAACACGAGAATAATCATCGATAAAAGTGATAAAATAACGAAATCCAGTTTTAGATACTATAAAACAAAGACCCCAAATGTCAGAATGAACTAACTCAAAAGGACTACTAGCCCGTTTATTGACTCTTGGACTTGAAAACACACGATGATGTTTGGCAAACTGACAAGATTCACAATTTAAAGTAGATATATAACTGTTTAAGTAGCAGAAGTGATGGATGACCCAATCGACAGTGAATATCGAACGGACTGAGGGCACTAGAACATGCAATGGGTTTAGGCACCTGAGTATCCAATATGTATAGTCCTCCTGACTCATCTCCTCTACCAATAGTCTTCTTCGTCATAAGATCCTGAAAAAGACAGTAGTCAGGAAAAAATGAGATACAACAATTTAATGCTCGAATAAGTTTGCTAACAGAGATTAAGTTGAAGGAAAATTGTGGAAGATGTAAAATAAATGATAAAGAAAGGGATGAAGTTGCATTAATAGTGCCTGAGCCAGGGCGATCTATCTGCTAAACTAACAGTGCTAGAAGAGGAATGTGGTTGAAAAGAGGAAAATAGATTGGGGTTACCTGTTATATGATCTGTAGCACCAGAATCAATGACCCATTTTGATGAAGAGGAAAGAAGACATTGACTTGGATTACCTAAGTCGGCAATAGTTGTGATAGGCTGCGGGGGGGACCTGAATGTCTCTTGATGTTGAGAGAATTTAGCATATTCATCTGCAAAAACCATGATTGTCTTATCAGTTGGTTGAGAAGAAGGAGATGTAGTAGCTGCAATATGCGCAGACGGATTCCTTCGAAGCCTATTTTGCAATTTCTTGCAAGTTCGTTTTGTGTGTCCGGGCTCATGACAATAGTAGCAGACAACCCGATTACTTGAACTTCCCCCTTTATTAATGTTCCTACTGAAATGCCCAGAATCAATATTTCGACTGATAAGGGCATTAGTCGGCTGAAATGGAGCAACTGATGGGATTGATTCATTGCGGACAACCCTACTAAAAGTCTCCTGCAACATTGGAATTTGGGGACTGGAAAGAATTTAAGATTTTACCGACTCAAATTCAGGACGAAAACTAGCAAGAAAACTCATTACAGCTATTTGTTCTCGTTGAGCCTGTTGGACTGTCACGTCAGGACTAAAGGGCAATAAAATATTAAGCTCCTCATAAGTACGCTTAAAGTTCATAAAATAAGCAGTGAGAGATTGATCTTGTTGTTCAGTACGATGAAAGCTCCAGCACACATCATAAATACGAGAGATATTGCCTTTACCCGAATACATAAAATCTAGATAATCCATTAATTCCTTAACATACTCACAGTGATTAATGAGAGGAAGTATTTCACCGTCAATTGAGTTCCTCAGCTGTAAGAATATGCGAGCATCATCTGTTGACCAAACTTCCTTAGTATTGTCATCTGGAGGATTATCTGTTAGGTGATAAGCCTTGTTGATGCTTCGTAAATACACACGTACAGTCTTGCTCCATCCACGAAAATTGGACCAATTTAATTTTTGATCCGTAATTTTTGTCATTGCCTGAATGATATCAGTAGTGATAGAAACTGATTTGGTACCATTCATGATTGCAACAGTAGGCAGCAGAGAACAAAATGGATAAGAGCAGTGTCCAAATAACAAAGACACGGGCAACAAAGCAAGAAATGCCATAAGAATCTCACAGTATTGCTCACTAGGGTAGAAAATTATTTTTAACAAATGATTGCTCACTTGGTCAATCTGAAGCAAAGGAGGATCAGATAATCAGATTAGGCTCCGATACCATGTAAAAGTAGAAAATAAATATGAAATTGTTGTGTTTTCTATTGATAATGGAAGTATATAAATATATATACAATTGGAGAAGTTTTTATTCTAGAATATTCTAATCTCTAGAATTATCTCTAGTTAATTACACTCTATTTTCTATTAAATACTCCATATTCTAGATTATTCTACAATAAAGACTAAAAAAATATTAAATTATTTTTATAAATATAATTTTATAATTAAAATAATAATAATAGTTTTACAGTAGATAAATGATTAATAATTAATAAAATAAAAAATGAAAAATTATCTAACAAGATAAAAAGAAAGTAATCATATAGTTGTCAGTTGTCTCACATTATCTACGTTAAATCATTTGGGGAACAAATTTTGTTTTAAATATTTCCTAATAATTTTGCATCATTATGACAGATAATTTTCACAGAGCAATCATGAGAACAATCATTTACATTAATGATTGTAATTATTTGATTTTGATAAAGACTTTTAAAATGTTAAGAGTGTGTTTATACAGAGTAGATTGATTTTCTAAGAATAAATGAAATAAAAAAATAGAATTATGTATGTCGTTATACTATTTTTTTAATGAAAATAAAATCAATTTTCCTATATTTCTTAAATTAAAATTAAATTTTAGAAAATAAATTTTTAATATGATTTTTATATTTTTATATATAATGTTTTCAAATAAAAGTAGAAATCTTTTACTTGTTTATTTTAAGTTTATTCTTTAAATTTAAAATGTTATCCAATAATAATATAATTTTTTATATAATAACAAGTAAATATGTCTTATAAATTTTATAAAATCTTTATGAAAATAAATAACTTTCATTTTCCTCAAGAATCAGAAAAAAAAAATTATTCAAATGAGTACGACCTAAAAAAATCCAGATCAATGGAGACTTTTTAGTCTTTTTAAGTCATTAAATATGAGAAATATTGTATTTTTATAATAGTAAAATATTTTACCTAATATATCCTTTGAAGGATATGCAAGGTCTATATAGTTAAAATTTAAATTTAATATTTTTTTATTAATTTGATTATATTTTCAAGACTTTTTAATTTTAGATACTCATTTATGTTTTCAAGATGACTAATTACGAAAATTATTTAAGAAGCTATCTTATAATCTAAGCCAAACAACTAAGTGTAACACAAGATAAATAATAAAAGATTTATCTTTCTTTGTTATTTTATTTTCAAATATTTTTTAAATTAATATGTTTAAGAGTTACAATGAATAAATTTAAGTTTGATGTTCATCGTGTTCTTGCTATTATATGAATGCTAAGTTAAATTAATTGATTGATATAAAATCTTCTCCAATTAAAATTATATGTCACCCCTTTTATTAATTATTAAAATGCAAGGGGAGTCGTCCAGTATTAAATTAGAATTTATAGCTTTCTGAATATTTTAGTATATTTGATTAATTATATGCAAAAAAAAAATGTATCTTTTGCATTATAATTCAATCTCTAAAAAAAAACTATCAATTTAAATTAAAATTAGTGCAAAATAGTCTATTTAGAACATGTAGTAGCACTATTGGTATAAGTTAATAACTTATAAATTTAATTGAATGGTTCAAAGTAAGTTGTTTGCAAGTAATTCGATATTTTCGCATGTAATTAAGTGTTGAGTGTGCCAGAGGCTGATTATCTTAAATAAATATAATTAATGCAATAAATATAAATGCACGACCATTTTGACTTCTAATCTAGATGATTGTGCAGGTATAAAGAGACCTAAAATAACTTGGATTCTTAGCTAAGTTGATGCAATTTTATTAAATCACTATGCAAAATTAATTAATAAGCTAAAAGATAAGCAATTAATCATCTAAAGATGTAAAATTAAGTTGCAAACATGCAATAAATAAAATAAAGATATGATAATGAGCTACGAATGTGTAATTAATAAGTTGGGAATGTGAAAATGAGCTTAAGAAATAAAGCTAAAAGCTAAATTATTGTAAGCTTAGCAATGGATATGAAATATGAGATAAGAACTTAATTGCAATAATTGTAATGATAAAACATTACCCAAAAAGCTTGAAGAATTTGATTGCATAAAATAAAAAACTTATAAGATCACTATTGATTGCTAATGTTTGAAACGTGTTATAAACTACAAACTAGGATTAACAATTTAAAGATAAAGATAAAGTCTATAGACTCTGAGTTTGTTTTGTTTTGATATTTGATTGATCGGCTGGTTGGAGTTTGCTCATTATGAGTTCTTTTCCTGCTTATAGACTTTATAGCTTGTAGAACAATTCTAGAGTATCATTCATTCTTGGCTTGGTCTTCAAATAACTCCTCGTCTTAAGAGCAAGTGCGGATACTTTTCACTTTCCACGTCCATATTTCACTCAACTTCTTCTTCTTAGCTGTTAGCATCCATTTTTCGGATCCAAATATTGAAGAAATTACGAAAAATCCTATATGATGACAGTTACTACCTTCTTGGGTCTTGAAAAATGAATGATGGGCGACTCTGAGGTTAGGATTGATGTTAATCCAAGAAAATTTACTTTTTTGAAATCAATTTGTAGTTAATTGTCAAGAAAAATAAAATTTGAGGGTCAAAACGATGAATTTTACAAGTTTAGGGACTAAAAAGTAAAATTTTTACAAACTTCTCCAATTTAGAGCCAATCAGCTTTAGGTAGAGCCAATTGCTCTACCTAGAGCCTACCGGCTCTATACAGTGCTGATTTAGATTTTTTTGGTTCGATGTCATTTCTTTTGACACTTACATCCAAATACAGATTCTAGAAGGTATTTGATGATAATTAATGGATTTTAATGATATTTATTTAGATTTTCAAGATTTAAATTATTGTATTAGATATTTTGATTCTTTAAAAAAAATTAAAATAAAATTGAAGTCTATCTGTTCCTCTAGGATTTTCTTGAAAACCTACCTCTATAAATAGAAAGTGATAGCCTGGAGTTTAGGGCTGACAACAACAACAGAGGGTAACAACATCAATTGGAATACTGTGGGTTGAAAACTTATATTCATTATTAAGCAAAAGGCTTTTTGGTAACTGAAGGACAAAGGTCATTAAGAAAGAACTCAAATTTGGAAACTCTTTTGATACAAAAGCAGCTTTCTTAATACCTCATCCAACACTAGATTCCCAACTGATCTTTGACTCAACCACTTCATCATCTCTTGAGACTCGCAAAACAATCCACTACAGTGATAACCTGAGAGTTTCCCAACATTCATCCATCATCATCAACATCACTCTCCGATTAAATCGGTTTTCTTATTCTTTATGTTTTTTTCTTAAAAACATAATTAGAGTTTCTTTTCTATCTTATTTTCATTGTTGATGTGATTAGATTAGGATTTTTTTTATGAATTAGTATGTTACTAATTTATTGGGTTTTGGAATCTGATAATAAGAGCACTAGGGTTTTGAATATGATAATATGTCTCCTTTTAGATTTTGAATATGATTAGGATTATATGATTAGATTTGCATTTTTTTTATTTGTAATCAGACTACTTTATTACGGTTATATGATTAATCTGCCATGCTTGTCCATTGTATTTTTAGATTCTTAAGATTTCTAGTTTAATATGATGTTATTTATTTTTCTTTATTTTGTTTCTTTCGTGTTCTAATTATTTTTTTTACCTTTTATGCATGTGAAATTGGATATGGGACGTGAGAATTGTAAAGAAATCGTACAAACCAGCCTCGAGAAGTCCCCAAATCCGGTCGACTCAGTGCAGAGCCAACGACTCTATTCCTATAGTCGATCGGCTTTATGCCTATAGCCAATCGACCTAGCTCCCTTTTGCCCTGATTTTTAGTTTTTTACAAGTTTTTGATGTATTTTTGGTGATTTTATGTACTGTAAATTAGTTTAGGGCTTTTCTTTATAATTCTTATGTAGGTCAGGTTGCAATAGTTAGATTTACTTTCTGCACTTTATTTTTGTTCATTTCTTAGTTTAATATAAGTTAAATAACTTTAACATGACGGCTTGATTAAAAATGGAGACATAGACTTCATGTTAAAATTGGACCTAACATGAAGACTGTAGTCCATTAAGCTAATCAATATTAATTGAGCTTAAGTTCTAAAATTAAAATAGACTTAGTGGGCTTCACCATGTTTTAGTTAGGGTTGGGCCATATTAGAATTAGGTCACACAAATGGGCCTTATTATAATAAGTAGTCCACCTAGGATTAAAAGCTTGATAAAATATAACTTGTAATTGGGTAGACTAGGAAGGACTTGTACATAATTAACTAGCAAGCTAGATTAACAACCTTAATGTGGACTGTGCTTAATAAAAAATGGGCTAAACTTAAGTGAACTTTATGTGTTATTTAGTATACTTGATTCCACATTTTTTAGCCATATAGATTCTCTTGTGGGTTGGAAGAGGCAAGATAGTGGGAGGTTGGAAAGAGCACCTATTTCTTTGAGAATTCGAGTTGTGTTAGAGCATCTTGAAAGATCAAGACGCCAAGTTACATCTAAAATGGCCAACGAGAGAGCTAATAAGGAAGACATTGAGATTTTTAAGAACGCTATCATTGATTATTTGAGGGGTGTGATTCAAGAAGAGCTCTAACAACTCTTGGTTGGGATGGCTGCAAATCAAGCCCCACCTATTGCTCCCACTGCACCAGCTAATCCCCTTGTTGTTGTTGATCCAATTGCAGTCACCGTTAAAACTATTGCTGCCACTATAGCTGCTACTACTGCCACTGCTAATAATAATGCTAAAGACCCAACTAGAAGGGGAGTGCCTTGAGATTTTTGGGACTTTGATGAGTTTATGGTAGACTAGGCTCAGAGGGAGACCGCCCTTGCCACCATTGAAGCTATGAGTGGCTTGAGCATTAGGCTTGATAAAATGTAAGGCATATTAGAAATTAAAGGTTTGGACCCTACCTATGATTTCAAGGAGCTAGTTTTGACAGGTGAGGACAAGTTGTCTACGAAATTCAAAAGTTTAACGGGACTGATGATTCAAAAGTTCATCTGAAGAAATATGTAACAATTACGGGAACTACTTAGCTGAGCATGATACAAATTGTCAAGCTATTTGTGTTATCTTTTGAAGGATCCGCTGTAAACTTGTACCATGGTCTGAAAAATCTGTCAAAGCTGAATAACGTGATTTATGTAATTCTTTTATCAAATAATAAGATCATAATACTCATTTGGAAGTGTCGATCAGGGATCTCAAGTCTACCAAGCAAAAGCCAAATGGAGGAATAAGGCTGGATTAATGAAAAATAAGTCTTCTGAAAAGGACCAAGTTCGTATGGTGGTCCAAAATATTCTTTTAGGATGGATTGGAAGGTTATAGATGATGAAGCCAAAAATCTTCATGGATTTGTACGATGATGGGTTATAGGTCGAAGAGATCGAAAATGATAAAAGAAAGACTGCCTTAATAAAGGGATCCAAAGGCAATCTGAGACCAGTTTTTAAATGTTCCTTGTATAAAATGATGTGGTTTGCCTTAGGGGTACTATTACCCAAAAAGTGTGTAGGACACTCTTTTAAGACAAACTCGGGAGGTATCTTATACCGATCTTTGATTTGGTCCGAACGAGCAAGGTTCATTTTAGATGGGTATAAATGATGGTCATTTTCATCAGTTATAAATGACAATTCAGAACTCTCGACCTCTTCCTAATGGGAAGAATGTGTATCTCTACTCTCTAAGTCCACAAAAACGTTCTCAGAATGATTCTAGGCAAGTCCCTCCTCATGAAGGGACTCATAAGCTAGGATTGGGTTGGAGTTCAGTGAGAAGGTTCCATAAAAAAGAAAAAAAAGAAGAAAAAAGTAAAAAAAAAATCAAAAAAACTTACTACTGACAGATGATCTCACGAAGAACATAAAGTCGAAGATAGAAGAAACTAAGAACTAGCACCCAACGCATAGACAATGGAGAGCAAAGAGATGAAATGCACAAAAATAGCAAAAGTAGCAAGAAGTGAGTGAAAGAGGAATTTATAGAGTTTAAAAAATAACCAAAATGCCACTACATGTTATGTTGGAACATTTTAAAGAATGAGGATATAACTGTCATTCGACAGGATATAAATGGTAAACAGTTATCATAATGATGGACACAATTTACGAAACATCAGTGGGCATGTCGGGCATCAACGAATTTTTAAAATTCAAACATTATGGCCGAGCTTACCTCTTGTTATAGACCTGATTAAGTGCAATGCAACATTCTATTATCACGACCATTAGAAAATGCCAAGCTCGTTAAAAAACAAGGATTACAGAGTATGAACAAAAAGATAAATAGAAAATACTCTCAAGCAAGAGGGGGGACTAATATGATAACAGAGCATTATAAGCCATCTTGGCATTACCCAAGAAAGGCGGGATTGACCAAGTCTATATTCCACTACAGCTAGGAGCCTTAAAAGCTAGGTCATGATCGAACTCTTTTTGAAGAGTCTGACTCGACCTAGAACTCTTCAGACAGCCAAGAGAACAAGTCTTATTATATCTAAGCCGACCTACATTTACGGAGTTATACTTCTAGTAGGAAAGAAAGACGATCAACGTCTATATAAGGAACCACTACACCATATTTAAGCTACTTTACACACTCATTATACTTAAGCCACTCTTTCACAAATTACTAACTTAATCGTTGGAGTAAGTGATCGGACAACCCTGTCTGGCATTTTCTAATCATTCTTGTAAGTATTCCCGAGATCGGATCAGCTTTTAAGAGATCTTGTTGATAGCTTAATCCTTAACCGATTTATCAAAAATGAATATCTCTTAACTTTTAAATAAAAGCATTAACAACAGTAATTATCTTATTGGTTTATTTCATTCAGATCAAATTGAGCCATATTAGATTTATTATTAAATTTTTCACCAACAAATAATTTTGCTAGAAGTAAACAATTTAAGAAAGGACAATACTAAATAACTCAATTAGATCCGAATCAATAGAGAGTGTCTTTTTAAATCTTTATATTAGGATAATATAATATTTATATACAAATAATAAAATATTTTATTTAATATATCCTTGAGTGAAATGTACCTGATTTCTTATTTAAAATTTTAATTTTAATTACTTTTTTCATTAATTTGATTACATTTTTAAGACTTTTTAATTGTAAATTTTAATTTGTGTTTTTAAAATTGACTAATGGTGAGAATTGTTGAAAGAAGCTATCTTATCAAAGAAAAAGAAAGAGTAATTTGAGGAAAAAGATAATCTTTCTTTAAACGGAAAAATTATTTTCTAAATTTATGCAAATTCATAAAATAACAAAATTAATTATGAAATAATTACATAGGTAACATCAGTATATTAACTATCAACAATCATTTCCATTGTCCCACTGGATAGTGACAAAAGTATTTCCTAATTCATAGATATTGTATATGTAAAGCAAAGGCACTTTCTGAAATTTCATTTAAAAAAAATAAAGAATATGAAAATAAATTAAAATACCAATTAAAAGAAAAACATTTTATATATCTCAACATTTCATATTTCTACAATTAACTTTTTTGTTCTATAATTTATTTACTTTTTCAACTTGGTTATTTTATAAAAAGATATAATTTTTTTGGTTAAATGCCTTTAATTTTACTAAGAATATTGAACTATTTTGTTGATTATTAAACTTAATAAATTCTTAGTTAATTCAATTGATCACTGATATTAAAACAAAATATAAGACCCAAGAGTAAATAATGTATAAGCATCAAATTATTTCGATCACTTTGCATATAAATCAATTGTTTATAAAATTTCAAATAAAAAACATGTTGAAAGAGAAAAGAAAAATAGAAAAAGAATATGGTTTGATTATTGCAACATCCATAATACAAACACCATAGATTTAAAATATATAAAAATGGTACAAATGAATGAAATTAAAAAGTATACCGTATAAGCGTCAAACTATTTTGATGACTTTGCATATAAGTCATTTATTGTAAAATATTAAATACAAAAGAAAATGTGGAAGAAAGACAAAAATAAAAAGAATAGAAAAAAGATAATTTGATTAATGAAACTCCATTTTCCAAACATTATATATGTTATCTCAATGAAATTTAATGGGTCATATTTATTTTCTAAGGTAATAAATTTATCAATATTTTTAAATAATAATATAATTGTTTAATTATTTATAATTATCACAAACAAAAATTTTAACTAAATTGCTTGGATTAATTCAATCACGAATAATTTATCTAACATTTTATAGAAAAAGGATATGTGTACTTTTCAATAATTCTTGAGGGTTACTAATAATCAACAAAAGAAATTCAATGAATTCAAAGTAAAGTAATATTTTTTCTTTTTTCTTTTTTCTAGCTTGCACTACTAACAATTAAAAATAATTAATTAATTAAAAAAATAATTTGAATAAATAAATGCCAGGAAACCCAATCCTCGCAAAGTCCACCTTTTGGCCAACTACGAGTCCACCGTATTATCTACACTTGTTTTCTTCCTTCTTAATTTTTGCCATTATCTACTAAACCTTCTTTGCATTTTCTAGAACTCTGATCTCTCTCTCTCTCTCTCTCTCTCTCCTTCCTTCTCCCTCTTCCACTTTCTTCAATTCCCATTTCTGTACTGTACTGCTCTTTATATTCTCCAAATCTTTCCTTAATTTTATGCCTAACATTTTACCAGAATTCCTATCACCAACAGCCCTTTTCTCTCTTCTTTAATTCTTGCTTATTTATCTAACCAACAAACCCAAGAAAACCCTTGTGTTTTTTGTTTTTTTCTTTTGTGTTTTAATAACCAAGGAAATACCAAAAGAATCTGTTCTCTTTTTCTGGGGGTAATTTTCTGGGTATTGGTGGTCTCAGATGATGTTGCAGCTTTTCTTTACAGTAGCTTTCTCTGCAGTGCCTTTGACTTTGTATATTCCACCTATGAGGAGCTTGAATCCATTTGTGGAAACCATGGAAGATCTGGTCAGAGAGTCAAGAGCTTATACTAACAGAATCTACCCACGTGCAAGGCACGTTTGGTCTAGACTCTTGGATCTCTTGCTCTGCAATTTGAGGATAGATTAAAGAAGATGATCTCTCTGTCTTGAAATAGATATGTGTACATTCTATTCTGTTCTTCTTCCTTTCCTCTTTCCTTTTCTTTTTGCCTCTTTGGTTTAAATAATTTGTTCTTCTGGGTTTACGATGATGATTATTGTTGGGTTTTATTTTTTTTCTATGCTGTTGTCTTGTTAGTGCGGGATTATAGATACATATTCATATGTTTTCTATTGTGAGAAATCTTTTTGAGTCAGTTTTTTGAGGATGTTATTACATAAATAAATTATGATTTCTCTCCCTGTCTTCATGTTCTTGCAGCCTTAAAATCTTTGTCGATTTCTTTAGGACTCTACTGTTGAGAGATCTGGTCGAATTTAGATGATGAAAAATGAACATGATGCAGAGTCTTGTACCTTTTTTATTTACTTTTTGTTTTAAGAGCTTTAATTTTGGTAGTTTTCTGCTCTTAATTTTGGTCACAAAAGCTATGCCATTTGCTTGCTTTGCATTCAGTTGCCCCTTGGCCAGAAATCTTTTTTCTTTTTTCAATAAATTCCATGCCACAATAAAAAAGACAAAAGGGAAATTAGAGGGTCAAATTGTTGTAACAGCAACTCATTGTGACTCTGCTGCTGGGGGGTTGGAAAAGTGAAACGTTTCTTCTTTTTTTTGTTTCCAAAAAGAAGGTTGAAAATTCAAAAGCACATTTAGAGAATAGACTCATTCTACAAATACATACCACACGAATGCATTGCATTTTACATGGAGATGTCTTACATTTAATTATCATATACCGATAATCTTTATTCTTTTTATCTGTTATATAAATCATATAGTGAAACAAATTACATGTCTTTATATAAAGAAAATGACATAAACAACAAATCATATGGTAGGAATTTATATTTTTCTCATATTGTTTGGCTTTTCTGTATTCTATAAGGTGAATATATAATAAGCATAATCTTTATATATTTCGAGATATATAATTTTTTTTAAAATATGTGACTATATTTTTATACATTAATATTTTTTAATTTATATATTTATTTTTTATATATGTGTAATTTTTATACTCTTAATTATATTTTTACTTAAATAATGACTCCAGGTTTAGAACTTATCATTTTAACTGTTTTTTAATATTAAAATAATTAACAAATTAGTTTTTTTTAGTTAAATGATAATTCTAATTTTAAAAATTATATTTTTATTTTTATAATTAATAAATTAACTTTTTAATTATACCATAATTTATAATTCTAAAATATAATAATATTGATTATATTTGTAATATTAATTTATATAATACTAAAGATTAATTGATAAATATTTTTAAAATAATATTTATATTTTTACACTGATAAAAGTTTTTGAAACCAAAAATATAAAATACTAAAAGATTATGAAAAATATTTAAATTTATTATTAATTTATAAAATGTTATAAACAATTATAAAATATTAAAACTTCACTAAATTATATTTATAAATTTAATTTATATTATTTTTATAATTAAAATAATTATAAGGATGATCTAAAGAGAGTGACTCGAAGAAAAGAGATAACAGTAAGGTTCGTCCTTTTGTGATCACAAACAAAGCAAATGAAGTATGCAAATTGTTGTTGATGTTGTAAGCATTATTATCTTGTAGCACTTTTCATAATTATCTATTAAGCATTAAGAGGCGGATGCAAGGACTTCATAATTACCGTTACTGCCATCATCTACCCTTTATTAGTATTTCAAATCTCATTTACCATCATCCTCTAAAATTAAAAAAAAAAAAATAGAAAAAACAAAATGGTGATGCCTTTTATATTCATTCATTTTCTTTCTGTGTTTTTGGTACTATAGAGATTATTTTTTCCAATCATTGATTGCCACCTAAACATTACATTTTTATTTTTATTTTTTTAGTTTGATCTTGTTTCATGTTTATTTAGTGATAGAGAGTAGAACATTTATGGCTGATTTAAACGAAAATGATAGGTATTAATTGAATTTAAATTTGTAAAATTTATAATATTTTAGGTTCATTTTGTTTTTAGTTTTTTAGTTTATAGTTTATGTATTTAGTATTATATAATTGTTTTTATTTGGATAAACTGTAATTGTATGATTTGAAATAAAATTGTCAAGACATACAAAGATTTTTTTGTCTGTGAAAAATATTTTTCTTTAACTTTTAGTGTTTAGGACATCAAAAAAATATACATATATATTTAATTTTTTTAATCCAATAAGCCTATTATTAATATTAACACAATTCAATATCTATTAAATAAAAGTAATGCTAATTTATTCCTTGTAGAAAATACAATAGTATTAAGGTGTTATTATACTTCTCCATTTATTTATTTTTTTAATACTCAAATCACTTATTTTATATAATTAATTAAAAAAAAAAATCAAATCTCATCGCCCTCACTGATCCTCAGATGGGCCCCTAATGCACAAAGGTAACTTTACTTTTCTTTTTTTTTTTTCCCCTTTTAAATATATATAAAATTTGGGCTGTAATATTGATGTTGGCATTTAGCTAATTGGTGCTTCAAATCCAAACTCTTTCAGTATCCTTAAACTCGTAGATGTTAAGGAAAAGAAAAGGGACAAACAATTATATGTATATATAAAGAAAAAAGAAAAGATCTTAGTGATTAAGGTTTCACAAAAATAAGATCTTAGTGTCTTGTTGACATAATTGCAACAAGAGACATCAAGTTTTCTAATATCAAAAAAAGCAATTCTCATTCTAAAATAATAAGATTGCAAACTTAACTGAATAAGGAAGTTGTCTTCTTCTTTTTCTTCTCTTTTCTCTCCTTTTTTTTTTTTTTTTTGTCAATGCTAGTGAACTAAGACAATTACTTTATAAATGAGTTATCAATATATAATATGAAAATAATGTTTTAAATATGCTTTGTTTTTTCTACATGGCTTTTTCTCTATTTTTAGGTGTTTTTCTTGATTTATATAAATTATTTTTTCTTTTAAGTTTCCTCTTTTTTTTTAAAAAAAATGAGTTATTTAAGAGATTTTATTTCACATAGACTTTTTAGCGTTCTTATTTTCATTAATCTTTTTAACTTTGTTTCTTTTACTTTTTTTTTCTTTCTTATATAATTACTAGCATTTTGCTTATATCATTGCATGATTATTTTATTTATTTTATATCCAAAAATTTATATAATATAATTTATAATTATATTAATATAAAAATAAATTTTTATTTTATTTTATGATACTTTTATTTATATATATTAATATTTATAAAAATTATAATACATTCTTATAAAAATTATCTATTTTATATGATAAGATAAATAAACATGAAAAATATATATACTTATCAATTTTAATTCTTCATCTATATTATTGTACTAATAAGTTCTCATATATTTATATAATACTTATTTTTTTAAAAGAAGATCGTTAGAATTTTTGCTATTTATTTATTATTATTTTTTGATATCACTCATATATAAATTAAATTTCTTGTATTTATTATATTGAACTAATAAATTCTTCAATATATCACAAATTATTTTAACTATTTTTATGATCTAAATTTAAATTTTTATTATTTTATTTATTTCTTATATATATATAAACATATATTTATTAGAAAGATAATAAGATTTATTATTAATATGCAGTACCTTTACTAATTATAATCAGTTTAAGAATATAATAATCTTATATTTAAATAAATTAAAATATTATATATCCATTATTAGATTATTTAAGATTATATTGTCTTTTATATTTGTAAGTTAATATTTTTATTAATGTGTCATATGTCATTTTCTCATTGGGAAACAATATGATATGGTTTCATAGAATTTTGCCACATAGAAACTTATGGGAAAACTTAGCATTTTTATATATATTGTCACGACCCCACCCGTGGGCCCGTGACCGGCACTAGGGAATGGGTAGGCTTAAGGCCACCGAAACCCGTAGTAAGCCTGACACTCACTGACTTAAACAAATCTCATCTCAAATTAATATTATTAAAGCCACAAATTATCTTAACATTAAATGTTACACAATTTAATCGGTCTGCCGGAACAATTAGGCGAGACCGGAAACTACAGAAAATTTACAACTGATACATCTACTATTATTACTGCGGAGAATCTAAGATTTACCAATTTACATACCAAATCAAATACATCACCCGATGATGAAGGAGTCGGGTTACTGAATAAGAGTCGCGAGAGGACTAACAGTCACGAATCTGAAAAACAGTAAAAATGAGACTGTCAGTCTCGAGAGTGAGTTAAAATCAAATAATCTGGGGACTATTGCATTATTTTCAGAAAATATAGATTATTCAAATCAGTATATCAAACCATGCACGTAAATACAAATCACATTATAATCAAATACCATAATAAATAAATAAATAAAAATATATATTTACTTTTACGGGACGAGTGGCTCAAGAGAACCCTAACCCCAAATTCTAGTAGCCTTTCGGCTCTCTTAATCCAACAGTCTGGCGCCCCGGAGAGCAAGCTCGATCGGGGTCCTTACCTCCACCGAACACTTGAATTCCAAATAAGCCGGCCAGAGAGCATTGCTCGATCGGGGACCTTAACCCGGCAATCAATCGAACTCGACCAGAGAAATGCTCGATCGGGGCAAACAAATCCATAATAACCTTATGTCCATAATCATTACCTAGCACGCCAGTCCCGATGCAACCCACCAGTGGCATGTTCTACGAAAGCCACATTTCCCAAAACGCAATCATCACATTTAATAAATATCATTGTTTAATGAAATCATTCAACACATATCGAAATAAAGATTAATAATTTAGGATAAGGCTACGTGCAAATTCGTGTCGACAGAATAATAATATCTGTATTATTATAACGTTACTAATAATAATATTTATATTATTTTTAATAATTAATAGTCCAGTGAAATTATTTACGTTGCGATACTAATAACCATATTAAATCAGACTTAGCAATAGTGCAATGATTAAATGACTTTAACTCACAGGTTTGGCGACCTCCTAGCTCTGCTCCGGTGCCTCGGTAGGAGCGAGCCGAACGAACTGACAATCTAGACACGGAAAACAATTTATCAAAACGATGAAACAATTACAATAGATCCTAGGTCTAGATTCCTAGGACTGACTGTCTAAGAATCTCGACTCAGGAACTACCGAAAATTCAGCAGAACCTCCCCTACAACACGAACATTACCCCTCGTAAAAACGGGTCCAGGACCTGCCAGAAAAACACTCTAAATATCCAACAATTTAAACAACGGGAGTCGGGTCCCCAAACTTCACTATTTCCCGACTCCGCCACACAGCACAAAATACGAGGCAGGCAAACTGACAGACAATTATTTTTTACTCACAAAAATTATCAAATACTCAATATAATCCAATAGACACAATTTAAACCAAGAATTCTAAAATTAACGGGCCAAAGATAATTACCGAGACGCTCGATCGCTCGGTCGACTCGCCTCCGGCCGCCGGAGTCCGATTGACGATCCGAACACACCATCGAACTCACAATGACACGCTGAAGACGATCCCCGCTTCCGATTTTCCGATCTGACACCCGATCATCCGGAGAGATTTGCGGACGATCTCGACCGTCGATTCGCAAACGAAGCCCGATCGCCACAAAACCGGTGCCATTTCGAAGCTTGAGCTGAGGAGAGTCGGGATACGTCCTCCGATCGTCCATCCTCCGCCGGAGCTCGCCGGAAAGACCAGAAAACACTCCTGCCACCACTTCGCCAGAACTCTCTCATCCGGCCACCAAAACCGACGCCGCTGCCGCCAAAAGGAAGCTCTCCAAGGGAGCCTATCGCCACCGAGATCGCCGAACGGCCTCAAAGCCGCCGCCACACGCCGCGCACCTCGGCTGCTGACGCCGCTGCTTCTCCGCCGCACGCCACAGACTGCCACCAAGACACTTCCAAAGCCGCCACCGACGACGCCGCCTTCCTCTTCTTCTTCTTCGGCCATCACCCTCTCTCTCTCTCTCCCGATCTACTTTCTCTCTCCCCAATTTTCTTTCCTTTCAATATCGACATTTGACCCCTGAACTTTTCCTTATTACAATTTGGTCCCTCAACTTTCTTAATTACTTACAATTTCATCCTGCAGAATTCCAATTTAACCCCCAAACTTTCCTTTAGCCTTTCAATTAAGCCCCTAACTATTTAATTTGGGCCAAATCCGAATTATTGAAAATACACAATTACAAAAATACCCCTGACCGACATATTTATTTACAAAAATACCAAGCTCACAAATTTCCATTAAAACCCCATAAAAATAACATTATACTTTCAATCCTTATTCCAAAATAAATTTCCAATTTAGTCCTAACACACAATTAAATTAAATAATCAATTTCCAACTTAAAATTTAATACTACTAATCAATTATAATACCAATTTTTTCAAAATTCTTTTATAAACATCCTTTACAATTCTACCATAATTTTCCAATATATAATTTTACTTATATAAATATGCATTTGGAAAAAAAATTTGAATAACCAAAATATAATCATTTCTCAAATAGTTTACTTAATTACTCCTTAAAAATCAAACTAATTGGATATGGAAAATAACTCATTTATTTATCTAACATGAACATTCAAAATTTGTATTTAAATCATTCCAATTAAACCGAATAAAAATAAAGCTAAAATTAACTTAAATAAAAACTCATTATTAAATATATAAAAAATTCCGGGTGTTACATATATCTTGTAGATTTTATTTTTTTAATTCTTATTCTCCTATTTCTAAAGAAATATAAAAACTCTTAATTCTCATATTTTATTTATTAATTTTTCTCTTTTTGCCATTTATTTTATTTACAAGTTACTACTATCTTCTTCAACTCAATTTCTTCATTATTTTTATACTTGTCATGAATTTTTTTTGTATGAACAGATAAATTTATTTTTATCCCACTTTTTCTATACTAGGTTAGTTAATTCAAATTAATTGTCTCTCTATTTAAAAAGAGTATTTTAAGATATGTTTTCTCTTTTCTAAATGTAACTCCTTATTTTCTAAAGTTATTTTTATGCATTTTGATATATTTTTTAAAATTTATTATCACATATTTTATTATCTCCCTCACTTTTAACTATGCAAGTTTAAGTTTTAAAATTTTTCTTAATTTCTTTCAGATATTTTATTTAAATAAAAACAGTATTGAATCAGGAATTATCAAATACTAGAATTTTCAATAATCCATAAAACACAAATGATAATGAAACTTAGTAACTAATAAATTATGATATATATTTATTTAATATTTTAATATTTTATTATATTTCATTAGTATCTATATAAATATATTATTAAAATTATTTAATAATATTTTAATCCACTCAGAAGATAATCACTCGTCTAGTTACTATAGTATAATTGTGTATCCATCCTTTTTCACATATATTTAAGGGTAATTACTAACTTTTTAATCCAATTTATTGGTTGCTTCTTTTATCATTTTTATTATATCAAATCTCTTTTATGTTTTGATAAAATCTTATCATTTTCCTCCAAAGTTAATTTAATTAAAGAATTACATTAAAAAATAAAATTACAATTTAATTTTTAAACTTGTTATCAAATATTATAATCATCTAAAATTAATATTTCATGTAAAGTAAATTTTTTATTTTAGCATAATTTAATTCTAGTGTATAATACAATAATAATATAAAAAACATCTAATTATGAATATTTGATTTATTTTCTAATTCATAATAAATTATACTATAATTTAATAATATTACTTTAAGATAAATATTTTTGAAATCTTTAAATTTTTATAATTATGCTAAGCATTCGAGTAAGTAATAATAATAATTGAATATTTTTGTTATATTAAAATTAAATTGTTGTAAAACTAACTACTAGTGTTACTAAAATTAATAAATTGACTCTAATATGATAAAAAACTAATTTTGGATGAATTTTATGTTTGGTAAAGTTTAAAAACTAAATTATAATTTTATTTATCAATTTAACTGTTTGACTGTATTAATTTTTTATGCAAGAGGATAATAGTTAGTTTTATAAATATATTAATATCCTCCATATAAGAAAGCAACATAAAGAATAACTCGTATATTCATTTAACTTTTTTCCTTTATAGTGTGTATGGCTTCATAAAAGAAAAAAGGAGAAAGTATTTTAAAGAGAAAGGAAGGAAGTTGAAGGTAAGGGAAGAAAAAATATTTATAATTTTATGTTTAGCTATATAGTAAATAATTGTTGAAGGCAAATGAGGAGAATTAATTAGATTTTGATTATTTTAATTAAAATTATAAAAATTAAAGCAGCAATAAATTAAAATCTTTTACACTTCAAATCGTGGAAAACCTCTATCCTTTGATCCTTTGGATCCCCAAAACCTATATCTCTCTCAGACTGACTTTTTTCCCTAGAAATGAACCTCTTAAAATGACCTCTCTCAATTAACCTTTCAATCTCCCTTTTAAGATGAATGCAATCCTCGGTGTCGTGACCATGACTATTGTTCTTGTTCCTCGAGTCTACAGTATGCTATCTTATAGGGTTTAGATATCGAATGTCGCCCTTATTCTTCTAAATCCATATCAAGATATTGGTCCTTAATATTTTCAGAGGAACAAAGTCTTTTTCACTACTGCTCCTTGAGTCATTATTCCTTCTATCATCTCTAGACCCCTGCTTAGGCTGGTCGGATTTTTCTCTTGATTGATTATCATAATCGGATCTCCTTTCCACTCTGTAATCTTCATCCAGTCTGATAAAACTGTGATCTTGGTCCATGAGCTCGGCATATGACTCTAGTGGGTTAACAGTTAGCGAGTCCTTGAACTTGTTCATACATGTATTATCGATGATCGGATCAATAGTTGTATTCTGGTTGAGCTTTCCGACCTAGATAGCTTCCTTGTTGAATTTTTTCATAAAATCCTTCAAACTCCTTTCACGCCTCTGGATACACTTCTTCAGATCACTGGATCTCCCAAACCATCATAAGAATCTAAAGGCGGTAACCTCAATTTCTCAGAAAAATATTCTGCCAGGATGCTCGGGCATAAAGGGTCCCTTTAGAGATGACCTCTCTCATTATCCTTTCCGTACGATACTTCTTCAGAGCACCGTTAATTCTCTTATTGATAGTATCCTCAATCCATGCAAAATCATGAATTTAAGAACCATAACTTTCTTCTTCTATATCTCTAACTCAGTTTCTCTTTCGAGATTTTTTATCCTCATTCCGAGTATATGTCATTCTCAGGATCTACATGGTCGGTGGTAGGCCAATGCCTATTATATGCTTAATTGTTGTAGGAGTGTGGTTGGTGCTTACTGGCATAGGCTGCCTTGCAAGTGTTTGAGCCAAAACACTTTCATAATACTTTTTCATTTCTTCTACATGTCGATTATACATAGTGATGACGTCCTAAGGTGGTGGCTGTTAGAGACTCTAAGGAAGACTTGGAACCGGAGATCGACTGTGAGGCATGACAGGCGAAGTGAATATCATAGCTTTAGACAAAGGTGCTGGCAGCCTTTGTCCCATCTCCCTCTGCCAAGCAGCCGAAGATTTTTGACTGGAGGCGGACCTCTCCAAGTGTAATTTCTACTGAAAATTTGCTCCAGTGTGAAATTGTTGAAAAGGTTTCTCCTACAAGGCTGGGAGGTTGGGATGACAGGTCCGAGCGGACCTAAAGATGATTGACTAATATGCAGAGGAAATTGGGGTGCAGCTAAGGAATTACTAGGTCCATCCGCAATTCTTGGTGGACGAACATCTCTACTTTGACCTTAATTGATTGTCATTTAGCTTAGTTGGATAGGAAAACAAAGCTTTTGCACAAAATTTCCTACAAACGGCGTCAATTGATAACTCAATTTGGCTGGGACTAGCTAAAAACAAGAATCTTCAAGGTTGACTTCAATCTTTGGAGTACTTGCAAGGAAAGGTTAGAAAATGTCGGACAAGGTTGTCCGGCCACTCACTTTAATGATAAAGTCAGTAATTTGTGTAAGGGTGGCTAAAGTATATAAGTGTGTAAGATTGCATGTACCTGTAAATGTGATGCCCTCATTCCTTATATAGACCTTGAAGGTCTTCTAATCTATTTAGGAGAGAACTCCATATTTGTAGGTTGTCCTAATCGTATTAGAATTTGTACTCTTGTTCATCTTTATAATTCTAGATCGGGTCAGAACCTATGACTAGAGTCCTCTTAAGATATATTCTTTTAGAGTCTCAGTCATAGTGGATACCAATCTCTAGTCAATCCCGCCTTTTTAGTATGAAATAGACTGACTTATGATGCTCAGTTATCACTAAATATGATTAGAATTAGCTCCTCTTCTATTATTTTCTTCTTCTTTTTCACTATCTTGCATTCATGTATAGTGTTAAACAAATTCACAAGTTAGTTTCTGATTTTTTTTCATATGGATAATTAAGTTAGCTCTACTTCTCACATCAACAAATTTAATTTTATAATATAAAAAAATTGTTTGGTTTAGAGCAAGTAGATGGAGTAAATAACATTTTTAAAAGAATTAGAAAATTTAGCTTTGTTTGAATAAGAAAACCTTTTTTTGGAAAATAGATAATCTAAATCTTATTACTATAAAGAAAATAACTTAAATGGATTAAACAAGTAATCTTCTTTTAATTAAGTATAACTTAATTGGAAAAAACATAAGAAGTTGGTATTAATTTTTCACTAATTAATATTAACATCTAAGTATTGATTGTATAATGTTATCTATTAAATTTCTTTTTCATCATAATAATTTGATAAGTAAAAACTAAATTTTATATATGAATTAAAAATAAACTATAAATAGATAAATGGTTGTATTTTAAATATAATAATAATTTCATTTTATATTTTTAGCTCTATTTTCTTACTATATTTCAATAAAGATTATTCATTGACAATTTTTCATTATTTATTAAATATTTGAAACTATTTATATACTATAATGATATATAAATTATATTATTATAAATGTTATTGTCTTTCAAAACATATGAGCAAAGCAACAAAATTTCTATTAAATAAATTTAAACATCAAACACTTTTTAATTTTTAATTCCTAACAGAAATTCAACTTCTTAATAAATATTGTATTATACAGCAAATAACACCTTAGTTTATCACATTAAGAAAATGAAAAAGTGTAGGAAAAGGTCAGCAAAATCTTAAAATTGTGATTAAATTAGAAAGCACCTAAAATCTTTCTTTCTTTTTTTTTTCTTTTTTCTCTCATTAGGAAAAATAAAGAGTTAAGAATATAATTCAATATTATATATAATTAGTCGTTTACACGTTTGTTGCACGACCGTTGTTATTATTTTAATTATAAAACTAAATTTAACAATTAAATTTATTAAAATTTCAAATTTCAAATTATTAGCAAATTAAATATATTAAATATTTTTTATTTTTCTAATATTTTAGAATTTTATTAGTGTAAGAATATAAAATTATTTTAAAATATCTTTAATTAATTAATATTATATAAATTAATACTATTAATATAATTGGTATTACTATTTTTTAGAATTAGAATATATAATTAAAAAATTAATTTACGAGTGAATTAATATTAAAAATATAATTTAAATTATTATTTTTTAAAATTAGAATTATTATTTAATTAAAAAATAAAATTATTAGTTAATATAATATTAAAATATAATTAATATGTTTACGTTTTAGGATAGAATTAGAATCATTATCTAATTAAAAATTAATTTATTGATTAAGATAATAATAAAATATAATTAATATCTTATTTCTTAGAATTATAATAAATATTTAATTAGAAATCTATCATATTAATCAATAAATTAATAAAAAATTATAAAATTATAAAATTACACATAAATTTAAATTTTTCATATAAAAAATAAATTACATATCAGAACACAAATTTTATATATTAAAATATAAATACATATTCTTTTTAAGCATATAGAATTATTTTACATATATCAGCTAAGTAAGTTTTAGTTCTGATATGATAAATTTAAAGTGAAATCTTTTTATATATGGAATCAAATTTTTTTTTTTGAAGGAAATATGTTATAAACTTTCATCATTAGAAAGGTGTAATTAAATTATAAAGAATAATAAAATAAGAAATAATGAATGGAAAATATTTGCACCTTGCATTACCAATATACCATATGGTATTTTTAATATTTCCAAGATTTTATTCAATTTATTATCACTAGACAATGAATGAATATTTAATAAATCTTGCAAAAGGAAAACCGGGTTTAGATAGTTCTTTTCAAAGTAGTTTCTATATTTTCTTTTCTTTTAAATTGTTTAAGATTTTCAGAATATATTTTTTTATATCAGCTTTTGTAAAAAGTTAGAAAATCCAATATTTTTAAGAATTTATTTTCAATATTACTGAAAATATAAAATCAATGTACGATATAATTAAAGATTGAAACGACAGGTTTTGAGCTTTGAGTAGATGATTGTGTGGACTTTGTTATAACTACTGATGCTAATTACAGACCCACCACTAAGAAGTATCAAAATATAGAAATGCAATAATCCAACAAAAGAAACTAAATAATCATGGCCGCAAATTATAGATAGAAACATAAGCCACCTTATCTTCAAGAGAGAGAGAGAGACCTCAGCCGAAGCATTGATCAGCAGGGAGAGGTCCAGGAATATAACCCTTATCAAGAAACTGCAACCCAAACACAACTAAAATGGCAAGAAATGATAAATATGACAGTCCTTCAACAGCACCCAACAAGCCAAAAGGACCATTGGGCAGACCAGAGCCACTTTTAGCCTTTGTGTATAAAGACCAACCGATAATGCCAACAACTACCAAGTAACTCACCCCTTCTAGTGCACTTAGTGACCCGCCTGGACCTGGTGGCAGGCCGCACCCTGTCGTCTTGAGGGTGTAAAGGGACCAACCGATCACTGGTGTTGACACTAATCCAGCGGCTATTGCCCCTATCTGAATTGCGCTGCTTGTGCTGTCACTGCTCTCCTTTGCCATGCCTACCACCTTTACTGGCTGCTGAAACTTTGTTCTCGTCTTAGTGACATTGAAACAGCCATGTCGTAGAGATGGCAGAGGGGTAGATACTGGCGAGGACAGCAGCAACATAATTTGAGAATGTGTAATACAACGTTGGCCAAATTCTTATTTTCTCTTCAACTCGCAGATAGAATTATAATGAAGGAAGTGAATCTTTCTGTTAGGTGCCTTTTAGCCCTTGGATAAAGTGTTTTAAATCTAGCCATTGGTAAATTATATAAGGATGTTAAAAATATTTTAAAATTAGAGAGTTCTTTTTTTCCTTTTTCTTTTGGATGAGTCTATTTTCATAACATAAAGTGGCGTCCAGAGCTTTTTTCTTATACAAAAAGTTATTTACATGAAAAAAAATTATGCTTAGCAATTTATATTTCAAAAAAAGACTCAGAGTTTGGTACGGTCTAATTATGCAGATCTAGATTTTTGACCAAATATAGCCCATCATAAAAAATATATAACATTTTTTTTTATAATTTTTGAGTCGGAGCATACTTGTCAAAAGGACTTCAAAGAAAAAGTATTTTTCCAAATTCATCAAAAAATAAGCGGGCTTTTGCAGATTCGAACTTCAATGGATTTAAAATAAAAAATGAGTATTTAAATCTAAAAATTTTCAGACAACGGACCGGATGAGTACCCAAATCCATAAACAGGTCTATCCATTATCCAAAATTTTCTCCAAATATCTCAGAATTTTGTGCCTTGTTTCATTCTCTTATGACCGGCATCAGTAGTAAAAAGAAAATGGAGGACAAAGTACATTTTATTTGCTGAAATGAATTCCGGTGCAACTATTGAATGTTTTAATTACAGTTTGCCTTATTTGAAATCAAATGAATCAATTGAGTAAAGACTCGGACTGTATGGACCTATAAATAAGAAGAATAAATGAAAGAATTAAAGACTTAACCAGAGACCAATGAAAGAATGAAAAGAATGAATTATGAATCAGAAATCTTTGATGGGAATCAACCATTTTAGCTAGACAATGTGCAGGGCTTCAGGAACCAGAATACATCCAGAGTTCTTGCTTCTCTTCCATCCACAATGGAAAAGCTTCCTTTGTCCGCAGATTCGTCCTTTGGCACTTCCTTATATTGCTTCACTTCTTGAAGGATGCCTCTCTCCTGTGCACAAACAGTCAACAAAGGTAGCACACTGTCAAGTGAAACTTTTGAAGAAATACAAATGCAGAGTTAGAATCAGAAGTATACGATCTGAAATGCAAGCCAGTTTTGAATCTTTTCTGATCAGTAGAGCATGATCACATCACTTATCTATCTGTCAAAGAAAGAAGAACGGAGAAACTTGGCCACCTTACTATCCAATACAAATCAAACTCACATAGCTTAGTACATACGAATTTGAGAGTCAACACAGATTAAAAATAAGTTTCTGGTTCGGGGATAATGCATACGTGTTTGTGCATCTTCCATGATACACACCACACAGCTGAAAAGTTTCATGATTATTTGGAATTAACTGGAAGTTTTACCAGAGTGGTAGCAGCATCCGCGGTGCATATGAAATACCTTTAATAGCTACTTCAATCTAATTACTTTGGAGTATACAAGATAGCTTCTTTGACAATTGATGATTCATATGAATTACTGACCAGGTGCAATTCTGTTTAACAATTATTACTGCTAAGGATAACAAATTTTGGTAATTCGAGTTCGTAAATCTTTCTTTAGCATCATCATCAATTCCCTTTGCTCTATTATCTCTTTCCTTTTAAACAAAGTGATCAATTTACAACAAAGAAGGGGTTTTATCACATACCATAAGTCTGGATTTGGAAGACTTAGAAGGGGTGGTGGTTTTGGTGGGTGCACGCGTGGCAGAAAAACATTGAGGGGAAGGAGGATTTGTCCGAATTTGCAACAAACGCTCCTCTCCTTTGTGCTTTACATTTCCCAAATTTAGAGGGGCTGGAATGTTCTCTGCATCATCAATTACTCTGCAAAACATTTTGTATCGAGATTTTTTAGCCACTCATATAATCATTATGGCAAATGATGTAAAAATCATAAACTAGTTTATGCAGTCTATCGGCAAATGCTTAGGCCCATTTTTACACTTCAATATCATTAGTGCATAAGCTTGTTGAAGATCAAAAACCTTGTGTTAGTGCTACTTTAATTCAACTGCTCCAACCACACATAAAGCCAGACCCATGTCACTTAAATTGCAAGAAAAATGAACTCCTGCTAGATTCAAGTACCCCATCTATAGCTTATTACTGGGTCTCTATATGCATGTGCAAATACACACTTGAACAAAAAAGGGAAGAGGGGTTTGTTTTTAACTTACTTCTTCCTCCTTTGCTTTTCTTTTACACTTCCTTTCTCATTTCCTTCAGATTTCCCACTACCCACTTCAAGCAATGGCTTCCTATCTTTCTCCTTGACGTTCACCTCACCTAAAACCTCTCTAGAACCCTCATTAACCACTACCACATCTTTCTCTTCTCCCGCTTGGCTCTCCTTCTCATCACCCTCTCTCTCTTTTGCTCTTGTTGCCATCTTCTTCAATTCGTTACAGAACTCACTAATATGACTTAGTATATCCTTTCCTGCAAACAAATTCCTTGCCGACAATGTGCTTTTTAGCCTTGGTGGCTCTTTGGTATGAGAGATATCATCAACTGCTCTCTTCTTTTCCGAGCTCGATTTGATCACTGATTTCTTAAAGTTAGCTTGGTGACTTGGAAGTGTTGATAAATTCGGGTTCTGGTTTTCACCATCTTCACTAAATATGGATCTACCATTAGGTGTAAATGAAGACTGATTTTGCCCTCTCCACTTCAATTTTGCATCTCTACATCCAAAGTAAAGAAAAAAATAAGTGAACTTCAGATGAATCATCTTGCAGCATTTATTGATAGAGCAATTCCGTAATTCCTTATACTTACCTTCCGTTCCAGCTGCCTAGAGGTGATTTAGAAAGCTGCAACAGATTAATTCAACAACAAAAAAATGAGACAAGATTTCAACTAAATTGTAAGAATCCATTGATAACCAATGAGAATACTGAGGAAAATTAGAAGAAAGAAAGAAAGAAAAAAGATTCTGACACCCATGATCTGCATTGTTTCAAAATCAATAAAGAAAATTAACAAAAAGTTCATCTGTAATTAAGTTTACAATCTTTATCTGGTTCGTTATCTATTAGAAAATAACTTCATCCTAATTTCCTATAATTTCTCAGTGACCAAACAAACAATGTGACACAGTAAAGATTGCAAACCTTTGAATTTGGAGTTGCTGTTTTAAGGAAATCTTCAACTGTCTTTGGATGGTTACAATCTGCAAACACAAAGAAACAAAGAAAGAAACATATGTATAAATCATGAGAAATATTAAAGCAAAAGAAAGATAAAGAACACTAGGAGCTAATTCAAGAAATGGAAATGTATAAAGAAAAGAAACAAACCAGGTCTACAAAACCAGGCCTCATCATCCAAAGAATCATTTCCAGGGTTCAAGAAATCAACCCATTTGGGTGCATTAATAGTTTCATACAATTTATCTTCTACAAAAATTGACTCTACATTCTTCCAGTCTATTTTAGCAGGTTCCATTGTAAAATTTCAAAAGAAAAAAAAATAAAAAGAAAAGAGCTTTTTTACAAGAAATAAATCAATCTACTCCCAGAAATCTAGATTATACCAATATTGCAGGGTCTTTAGAGAGAGAAGGGTTTTTAGAGAAAGAAACAAGAACCCCTTGAGCTAGGACAAGAATTGTCACTTCTTGGAGGGAGAGATAGAGAGACTAATGTAACCGTTATGATAAAGAAAGAAGAGTGAACGTTTTATGACCGTTGGGATTGGGTTTGTTTTTTTTTTTTTTTCTTAAGCTTCTGTTTGGTCAAGGTAAAAGAGAAGCTTTTTCTTGGATCTGGGCTATGAGAAACGATTCTGTGCAATCGGATCTAGACTGCATCTGCATGGTGTTGTAACACGTGGCTAAATCACAAGAAACTTGAAGATATATATATTAGGAGCAGCAGCACTCTTTAAAGTGAGAAGCTTTACCAGTTTTGGTCTGTGTTAGTGTTGATGATGTGAATCTCATTTTTGGAATTCTTTGGTTATTCAGTCAGCTGTATTACACCTAATTCTTTGGAGGGGTGGCCTTAGATATGATAGTTACAACAATTCAATTTGCCCCTCAATTTATCTCTAAAAGTCAAATATCTCAAATTTAAATCTTTTCAACCAATAGTCACCTGAATTAATGTATAAAGATCAAATATGCCTAATCTAAACTTTTTCAACAAATAGCTCCTTCAACTTGTCTTCAAAGGTCAAATACATCTAATTTAAAAATAATATTTATTTTTTTTAATATATTAGCAAAATTTAGAATTCCAATTTAATTGACTTGAAATTGACAAGTTATAGGGCTATTTGTTAAAAAAAGTTAAAAGTTGATTTATTTAATCCTTAAAGAATTGAAATTTGACTTATTTAATACTTATCATTTTTGAGTTAATTAAATTCAAGTTTTAGATTTTACCAAATGCACTCTTATATAACGTGTCACTATATATTATATTAATAAATTAATTAAATAAATATTATTTTTTATTTCTATAATTCACTAAGACATGAAAATCTAATATTATTTTACTATTTAACAGTTTAAATTGGGTGTATTTGATAATTGGATACAAATTTATGCAGCTATTTGCTGAAAATTTAAATTGGATGTATTTGATCCTTGAACATAAATTCAGGAGACTATTTGCTGAAAAATTTTAAATTTGATGTATTTGAATTTTGAACATAAATTTAGGGGCAAATTGACTCTTTGTCCCTTATAAAATTTAAAGTGTATATTATTTAAGTATAAGTTATTTAAATAAAAAAATATATATTTATTAAGTAATTGAAATCGAGAATAGTTAAATTATTACTTTTTATTAAAATAAATTTATTTTAATGAATATATTTAGTTAGATATTATTTCACCTAAATTCACACCAATCTGACAGTTTTCTTCAATAGAGAGTCGGGTTCAGACAATCCTACAAGAATAAGGATTAGCAAAGTTAACACGAAGTATCCAAAAATCTCTTCGGTTATTAAGTTAAGAGGTTTTCTTTAAGACGTAATTTTAACAAAGTAATAGTAAAAAAAAAATAGAATTACAAATCTAAAGGTCATCTATAAATAGGATATTAAAGAAATTGAGAAAATACTTAATTCTTTTATTTACATCTAAATTTATTACTAGTTTCATTCTAATAAATTTTATCAGACTTGTAGAGAAGGTTCAGGTAATTTTTATTTAAATTTTGAGATCCATGGATTCTACTTGAATTTCTAACCCACCGGTGAATTTATATATCAATAATCTTTAAGGATTATTAATATGTGATAAATAAGGAAGCAAAAAGGTTGAAAGACAATTATAGAGCCTTCTAAAAGGTTACATTACATTTTTTTAAATTAGAGAAAAATAAATTTAAATGTAAGTAAATGTAAGCTAAGAGGAAGTGGTGTAAAAGTTAAGCATATTCACGAAAGGAAAAGAAAAAATATATCTATATGATACGAGAAAGAAATTGAGCAAAAAAATAAAGTAGAGTAAAAAGAAGTCGAGAAATTGAGAAGAGTAAGGAATTAGAGCATTGAAATTAGAATCTTTATCAACATATGCAAAATGTAAAAAACAACATTAGTACTTTCAAGGTGTGGAGTTAATTGAGGACCAAACCAATAATTTTATATATATGCCATAAAAGTCTATAAATAGACAAAAACTCCAAAGGAGCAAACATCAACCAATCAAGTACACAAAATAAATCCAAAATCTATAAACAATTATTCGATATATGCCATGAAAGTCCATAAATAGGCAAAACTCCTTAGTAAGCAAAAATCAACCAATCAAGTACACAAAACAGATCCGAACTCTATAAACTTTATTTTTTATCTTTAGTTTATCAATCTTTAGAGTAAAAATAAAATCTTTAGTCAATAATCCTTAATTGTTAATTTACGTTCAAGCTTTCCATTCCCAGTAGTCAATTGCTATCTTATAATTTTTATTTATTGTAATTAAATTTCTAAGGTTTTCATGTTACTGTTTCCATATTACATTTATTGTATTTAAATCCATAGTTTATCTTTCACAATTATCGCTCTTAGCTTACAAAAATTTAACTCTTAGCTTTATTAATTAAGCTTAATTTTACACCATTGGCTCATTAATTATATGTTCATAGCTCAATTTCACATCCTTATCTCATTATTGCATATTCATAGTTTATTTTTACACTCTTAGCTCATTGTTGTTCATCTTTTAACTCATTGGAAGCTCATCTTTTAGCTCATGAATTATCTCTACATAGTGATTTAGTAAAACTGCATTAATTTAGATCCAAAATAATTTAGATCATTTTATTATTTACAGAATTATCTAAATTATAAGTCAAATAATATACATTGATGTGCATTTATTTGAAGTAATCAGCTCTTAGCTCGATTTAAGTACTTGAGTTCTGCCGAATTCCAAAGTCTAATCTCAGTTATCTTCTATCATTATTTATGATCAAGATTTTCAACGAGACAAGCACAAGAAGATAATGCTCTTTTCTTGCTTTATTTCTGATGATAACAACAATATAATAATAGAGAAGCAACCCTTCTTATCTAAATCTTTTATTTAAAACATAAAAAATGAAATTAAAGGGTAAAAGAAAAAAGCCATGTCTTTTACTCGGAGTGTCCCTTCAAGAGTCGCATGCACCCTAACTCTCAAAGACCTTTTCAATTGCCTTAACAATCTTGAAGTTGGGGTGGAAAACAAACAAACAAAAAAATAAAGGAAGGAAATTAACATGTGGGAATTAATGTAAGTTCCAACTGAAAGTAACAGAGTGGTCCATAATAACTCAGAACTTCAAGATAGGATGAGAGGTAAACAAAGACAGGAGTGAAAGTTCAGTCTACATTCTTCTTCATAAAAAGATATTCTTAGAGCAAGCAATGAACAAAGATAGCTCCTTCCCTTTTCTTTTTCTTTTTCTTTTTTTCTTTTACCCAATTCCTAAGACAGAAAAATTCAAAAAGAAAAATAACAAAAAAAGGTTCAACAACCATTAATTAGGACAAAAATTATCTGGAGCAAACACCACTTGGCAGCATGAGATGCAAAAAGACAATGCCTGGTCTAGATTCATGGGGGGTGGGGTTAAGTGGATGATCAGATTAAACAAAGATTAAAAGTGGCAAAAGACAGATGAACACATAATAATATCAAGATTTAAAGACAGTTGCCGCCTGAAATTCATATTCTCTTGCTATGTAGAAGCCTCAGATTTTATCTGTTTTTCCACTGAACAAAACTTCTATGGAGAATGAGAAAATCATCTTAGTCCATCACTTACCCTATGTGTAACAAGACCGAAAGAAAAAGAAACTAACCACCAGGAAAGAAGAGTAAAAGAAAAACTATAGAAAGCAAAAGGGGGGAGGAGAAAGAAACAAAGAGTATGGATTTTCTTCTGTTTTGATCTTTTAATTTAATGCCTCGAATCCTCACCGAATACCTCATTGTTGCAAACTGGGCATACCTGATCAACAAATTAAGAACAGTGTGAGATGGGTACATTAGAGCAACATATGAAGAATTCTAGAAATTTTAGCTTCAAACCTGACATTCACTGACCTTGTTAATCCCAAGCCATTTGGAGATGCATTCAGAATGGTAAACATGCTTACACGGTAGTTTCATTTGCTTGTCCCCTCTTTTATACCTCATCTGGCAAATCACACATCTGTTTAACGGGCAAAAGCGAGTCATAAATTTGGGGAACAGCTAGAAGGATGTGAATCAAAGAAGAGGAAGACAAAAAAAAAAAAAAAGAGTTCTGCAACTGAAAGTAGATTAATTACATTGCAACATGATCTCCAATCAACAATGCAAATGAAAAATTACAAGAGAGCCACCTAATAGAAGTAAATAAGTTACTATAAGAGATGACTTAGAAAATTTATTCCTCCACATATAAAAGCACAACTCGACAAATTTTCTAGAAAAGAAATTGAAATAATGGACATGGTCATTCGTTATTATGAATAATAGTACTCTGCAGTTTGTTTATAGACAAAGATGTCATCGGCTTTTATCTCCTTATGTATATAACATTTTGATAGTTGGAAATCTAGTCATAACCAAGCACTGCATAGTTATCATCAACCTTGATTCTTGGATAGTGTGAAGCCTAGAATCTGATAATGGTCAACATCCATTACTAAACTGTCTTCTGGATCTGTAAGTTATTACTGTCTATCTTATATTTATTAGAAAACAGCACAGTAATGTGGACGAGACATAAAAACTGCACAGGATGCCAACATTACAAATATCAATTCTTTCTGGCTGGGTAAGTGGTTAATTATCACCAGTGTCCAATATCAGAATTTTAATCAGATATGTAATATGCAATCCAATTCAAAGTTTACCTGGAGATGGGAGAGAGAAGAGAAGTATATATCACCACATGAATCGATATACATACAAGCAAAGCAAATGTAAATAAATGGAACTTCCATTTTCAATAAATATCTATATCAAAGTTTTACCTCTCCCCAGCTTTTTTTCTTAAGAAGAAGCTCCTAAATTTGCATTTTGATGTTGGAAGCAAGCTAATAAGTTCCTGTGAGAGGCCTCTGCTTTGTGTTCCAACTGTCTCACCTAAGTCCAGTAATTCCTGTGGCATCAAGAATAAATAGCTGATATATAAGCTCCCTATATGCCTTGGCAGTTAACTATATCATTTTCTGGTAGTGTTCAAAATTGGCAGACAAAAATTAAGAAATCACATAAAGATCAGGTTTCCCCATGCCACCCAATATGGAAGACAACTATGCCTCCTTAAAACTTTTGCAAAGAAACACTATCCACCTAAGCATTATTTATATGTTTGTTTGATTCAAACTCCATTCTGAGAAATATTTACCATCCGAAAAAACTAACTCTAAAAGCCAAGTGAATGCCCCTTCTTAGTACTAAAGCTAAAGCTTCATCTATTCCTTCACATGAAAAATAACTGTTATTAAGGATAGCCAGAAGGAAAAGGATGATGCTATCCATATTACAGATGATATCAGCTCAAAAGCAAAAGAAGTTGATAAAACTCCATCAATTGTTGCAAATGCTTGTTCTAAGTTTGTAATGATCAGAAAAGCATTTCTGAAGGATACTAATAGAAAATCCAATTAAATAATTGCTCAGTTGATTGTAAATTGACTGGCAATACCAGCTCTACCAACCTATCAGGCTGGGTTGCATTTCTTACTAGTTCCCAATTCTTGGAATTAGTAATGCAAACAATAATATCCAGCGCTACCATGAAAAGAAACGAATCACATCATAAGGGAGAGAACATGGTGTGAATAGGACAAGTTATTAAAAGCAGACCTCATAGGTCATGTTATCTGGATCAACGTCGTCTTGCCAAACACCCTGCAAAAAAGTGCATAGAAGGCCTGAAGGTTTAATTAGTTTCTTTTACATCAGAACAGACTTAGGATCCTACCTATACATTTGGCAACTGCAAAATACTAGGAAATCTGAAGTTGCAAATAACAAATTATTAAAAGTAAAAAATTCAAATATGCATCATATCTCAATAGAAACATCATTCTATATGGAAGAGAGCTTCATACCTGAGGACTATCGCCGCTTGTATGATTTGGGATGCCTGCAAAGGAGAACAACTGTCAAAAGACCTGAAATATAGAATTAGAAAAGAAAAATAGAAGAAATTTTTTATACTCCTCACAGGTATGTACATGTTTACAAAATTTAACCAAGAGGAAACAGCTTCACTCAAATGTCAACTGTCACATATAAAATTGAGCCTCAAAATGGTATATCTTGGATATTTAAACAGCCAAAGATGTAAGGATGGAGATAAAAAGTCTCACTAACATTCTTCTGGTGAAGCATGCACACCAACAACTGCATCTCCTTCAGATTGGGTATCAGTGGTTGTTGCCTCTTCCATGTTCACCACTGAAGGGTATTCCCAAGTTGACCTACTAACATCCATTCTTGGTAAATTATCATTTACCTCATAAGGATCATAATAAGTACTCCCTGGACCAGAAAATCCATATTTATATGCATTCATGTTCATCGACCAATATGCATTCTCCTGGACAGAGAAGAAAAAAAGATGAGGTCATATGCAGATTGTAAACCAATAACGGTAGCAGACACAGCAAGCCTAAAACACTAAAGCAGCATCTATGCAAATACTCATTACGTGTAGTTACATATCATACATAAATAGAAGATTAAAAGAACATCATCATAGATTTAGTTAGGCATTCCAGGGCTTCGAATCCTCTAAAGCAATGGCATCCGTGAAAATTGTTAAACAAGCACCTTGTTTGTAGATTAAGCGGTTAAAGGTAGAGGGTTAACAAAATAACCATATGTGATGTCAGAACATCTAGCCTTCATTTAGCCAAAATAACAAAATGACTACCAGTATTCTCTCAATTAAAAAACAGGCCTTCATTACAAAACTCTTTTCCTTTTCTTTTCATAGCTTTACTCATTAACAGTTCACTAGCTACAGAATTTACTCTCCTATATATGCATACATGTTCATGTGTGTGTAGAAAATAGGTGCATGCATATTGCATACATCAATTAGAAAATGCACAGCCTTATGCTTTAGCAGCATAGATCTAACTACTTTATATCCAACCATTGCCAAAAACATGATAACCCAAAATAAACACATTTGACAAGCTGTCGCATCATATTGAGGGTTATTTAAACCCAAATTGAAAAATAGGAAATATCAAGTACCTGAACCTGATCAAGCACTTGTCCAGTGTGAGCATAATGTACAGGTACATGCGATAATCCCTCGAAGAAGTCCAAGAAGCTCTCAGTTACAGTATAGGGAAAGCCAGTATTTATGTAATGCACCTCCATTTGTCTATTCTCATTCATTGTAAACCAGGTTCCTACTTTACCCCAGTTCAAACAGAAACAAGCTGCAAAATCCACCAAAGAAAAAGTCACGACCAGAAAAACCACCAAAACTATGCTATGAAATTCTATCTCCCTCCCTCTCCATTCATCTTGATGCAAGGAAAAAGTTTCAGAAAAAAAAAAAATCAAAGCCAATTTCTTTACATCTTGATAATTTCACCTTCTTTTTTGCCTTTTTGCATACCTTAGAACTTTTGAGTTGTAAACTCCATTTTCCTGCAAAACAACCAAGAACTAGAACTCTAAATTTAGAAACAGAATCGCTAACATTTTTCACATAAAACAAAAGGTAGACAGAATTCTTGAAATTAGGCCAAAACAAAGAGCAGGCTCACAGAAATTGATACTACATGTAACGATAGGACATGTAATAAGCTAAATTGTTTACATACTTTTAAGTCTTAAAAGGAGAAAATGAATGACATTTTAACAGCAACAAATAGCCTAAAAAAAAACTAATAAAATCACTTTACAAAAGCTAAACCGTTTCGCATTATTTGGTAAAATAGACCCAAAAACTAAACCACAAAAATAATAACAGAAGTTCTGTTAAAAAAATAATTATTTCTTGGGTTGAGCGAATCTGTACCTCAGACAGCAAAATCTCTCCACATTTTTTGACCGGCAAAAAGCATTCCAGTAAAATCTAACAAATAAAACAAAAGAGTCAAAACAGGAGCAAGACAGAGATAACGAAATTAAAGTAAATTAGTATATATAATGAGCTAAAAGCACGCAAATTACAGAGAAAGAGACTGAAAATGAGAATTTAGTACTTACATTTATTAGAAAAAAGAAGAAAAGAAAAAACTAAACTAGAAGGAGAAGTAGAAGAAGTGCCTGGATTAGTGCTAACAGAGAAATAAACTTTTCTTTCTTTTTTCTTTTCTGAAGGAAATAAAGGAAACAGATTATAGAGAAAGAAGAATGCTGAGAGTTTAAAGAGACAGAGAGACAATGAGAAGTTACTTCCACTCTCCTACTCTAATCTCTCCCTCTGTCTCTGTGTGTTTCTGTGTGTGTGTTTAATGAAAGCTTCTCCCTTTTCTTTTTTTGTTGAGAGAGAGAGAAAGAGAAGGAAGAGGAGAGTGGAAGTGAAAGTGAAAGCAGTTTTTATGTTATTGAATATCTCTTTCTTTTTTTTCTTTTTTTCATTAAAATATTATATTGGTTTCTTTTTTTACTATTCACTGTATGATAGTAAAGACGCAATAAATAGAGAATGAATTTCCTGGTGCACCGTAATTTGTTACAAAATTTTATTTAATTCGACTTTTTCTAAATTCTTTTTATACTATTTTTTTTACATTTTTTTATACTAATTTTTATTTATATAGCTTTTTATTTTTTTAAATTTTATCAAAAAAAATATTAAAAATAAATATGAGAAATATTGAAATGATGTTATTTAGCTTCTTAAGCATATATCCAAATGATATTATTTAGCTTCGTAATATAATGCATGATTGTCAACTCAATTAAGTGAGATAGATTAATTGTGTTTTATTTTATTTTATTTTATTTTTTCTAAATTAAAAGGTATTACATTATTGTTAAATTTGACATTGAAACAATCTGGCTCATTAAAAGATATTTATAAAATTTATATGTGGTCTAGTGTCACCTAATATCTCTAGAATTATAATTTATTATTCCGTCGATACAATTAATAATTGTTATGAGCAGATTTCTTTAATTATATTTTTTTATTCTTAATGTTCATTTTTATAAAATATGCAGTCGGCTCTTCTTCAAGCCACAATTATGCTGTCAATGCACAGAAAGACAATATTCTATTTTATAAAATTAAATACTTTCCAAACTAAAAAGATAATATTCTTTTATCCATTTCCTTTCACAATTTTTTAATTAATTTTACGTATAATTATTAAAAGTATCCTTCATTAATCAACATAGTTATTAATTACATACAGTTAAGTTTTACATTTTATATTTTAAAATGATAATTTTATAAAAATTTAATAAAAATATTTGAGAGAAGCATATTAATTTAAAATTTATTATTCTTAATTTGCATATAAATTGAAAATATTTTTTTATAGAATAAGAGAGTATTATTTATATAAGTTAAGGATGGGGATAATTTATTCTATTTAAGTTTTTAAAATTTATAATTAATTTGATTTGATCAATTATAAATTAAAATAATTCAATTCAATCAAATTAATTGAGTTTTTATTTATTAATATAAATATTTTAATATTAATATAAAATTAAATTTTACAGTATTTTTATGTAATTCAATTTATTAGTTTGATTTTCTAGTTTAATCTTTCACTTAATATTTTTATAAGAATTTAACTTATTTGTTTTTGTTAATCTTCCTTTTGGTTGGACTCCTATTAATATCTATAAAAAATTTAATTACTGGATAGACATAATTTAGTTTTATGTAATATTATTTTAGGTAATTACATGGAGTGTTCAAGCCCACAATATAATCACAGGTTTCTTGGAAAATGCCAACAAGCACCAATTTTGTTCATAAATATAATCACTAGTACCTTAATTTCTTATTACACATTTTTACTTTTGTTTAAAAATATATAAATTCCTTTTCATTGAGATTTTTGTAAAAATGAAAAAAATTTAATAAATAGATATGGAATTTAAAACCTTTGCAAATGTTAAAACTATACATAAAAAATGAAGTAACATTTTAAACTTTACTTGACTCAGAAATTTTAAAGCTAAATTAACTTAAATCTTAAGAAATCTACTCTCAAATCATTTTTCTTTCACTATATTAATATTAGGGTTATTGATTTCTTACATGATTCATTTACACGATGACATATAGTTAAAGAATATAGATTGAGCACGGTATGGTTCGAGTTATAAATAGATTGATTCGTTTATAATATTGTTAAATTCTGAAATTAATAAAATTCTATCTTATAATACGAAATAACCAATTTAAATAAATTCTAGTATATAATGCACTACCTATTTTAAATATTTATTTTATCTTAATATAATTATTTTTATTATTATATAAAAATATATTTAAAAATTATAAAAAATTAAAACTATATATTAGTACATATATTGTATGTTATTTTAATTTTATTTCCTTTATATGTTATTTATGTATTTATAAATTGAGCATTGCATTATTAGAATATTCAAATAGGTTTATATGTTTCATTTTATAAAAGAATGTCTCTTATTTTTTTTATTTTTGTCAAAATTTCATTTTTTGGTCTATTTCTGGTCATTTTTAGATCGACGATAGTCCTTTTTCTTTTTTTTTGTTATTAATTAGTCTTAATAAATAAATATAATATTTTTTTAGGAGTTTTATGGTCTTTAATTATGAGAATTTTTAATTATTTTTCTATAGGAGTTTTATAGTTCTCAATTATAGGGGTGTTGAGTTCTCCCTCTATGAAGTGGTGAAGAGAAAAAAAAAATAAATCCGACATTCAATTTCAAACAATTGGACTCGTTAAAATACATCTATAAAATTGATATATAGCTTAGTGCCACCGAGTAAAACGTTTTTTCCAAAAAATCAATACGATTGATGCTTGTTATGAGTATATTTCTTTGCTGGTATTTCTTGATGTTTGATATTTATTTTTATTTTTTATATCAAGACGTGATTATTAATTTTTAGTAACGGAATATCTATATTCTTTTCGAAAAAATATTATAAAAAGATATATTTTAATCTATATATTTAAACGGACTACACAAGTCGCACGTTTAATAAGTATGTTTGTATTAAATTTTAAGAGTTTTGACACGATTAATAAATCGATCGAGTTAAAATTTATTAGTTATATTATATTTATATATTAACGCAATGCGTTTACAACATGAAAATTTAAATTATCAGCTCTAATTAATATAAATAATTTAAGTGTATAAGAATAAATAGTGTATTATTTTTATAAATAACTACAAAATTATTGAAAGTAATTTTTATTTCATTATACTAAATGATTAATTCATGGTACCTAAAATCATAATTTTTCAAAACAAATTTTTTAATTTACAATTTTAAGGAAGTCATTCTACAGTTACTGGCTTATAATACCATTTAAGTAATATTTTCTTTCAACAAGTAAAAGATGTTAGATTCCTTTTTGTTTTATAATTTTTTCCTTATAAAAAAATGAAAAGCAATAATTATTAAAGTGATGCAAGCACCTGATAATAATATAATATGAATACCAATGTGGGTTCTTCCATAATTAAATAATTTGATGAAACCTCTTTTCGTGAACCCAATGCATATAATTTCCATTCATGTCTCTTAACTCTTTTGCACAACACAAACGGATACAACAAAGCAGATAGTGAACAAATTGCACCATTTTGATTGGATGTCTTTTTATTTATTTATTTATTTTGTTTTCCTTTTTATTAAATTTTGCCTTTACTTTTTCTAATAATTATCGTAACCCAGACATTTCTTTTATTTAAATAAAAAGTTAAAAAGAAAGAAAGTCTCACTTGATAAATTTAAAAAATATGAAAATTGCACATATATATATATATATATATATATATATATATATATAGAATTGGTGTTGGATCGTTAAGAAAAAATGTTTATTTTTTATATTTAATAAATTTTCATTTTACTTTTTTATCAATTACAATTTATAAATTTTAAAATAGAAATAGAAAATTTTATTTTATTTTATTCTTTATTTTTCTCCTCAAAAAAATTTGTTCCGGTTTTAACCTTCCATTTATCTTACTTTATTTTAAAATATTTTATCTTTCTTTCGGATCTCTCTTTCTAGACATAAAGTAAATAATTTTATTGTGCATATAAAAAGTGAGTTTAAAATTGAAATATAGTGTCATATGAAATTTACCTTAGTAGTATGAATGGAGTTGGATGCTTAAATTATTTTTATTATTTAAATAATAAATTATACTAATATAGGTTTTACAAAATAATTATTTTTATTATCTTATATTTTACTACGAGTAACATACATAAATGAGTCATATAGAAAAATTATTGTATGAGAAGAAAAGAAGAAAATATAGAATATGTTTGATTTCACTGATAAATTTAACCGGTAACGATAGCCCGTAGCTAGTAACTAATAAGTTAAATTATCTGGTAAAATTTTATTAGCTATTTTTGTTAGTATGTTAAATGACTGTTAAAATATAATTTATTTTTAATAATATTTATTTTATTATATTATTTTCAATACTTTAAACTAATAAAAATAATTTATAATAATTAATTTTGTTTAATTTAGTTATATTTATTATGAAAGATATTTATAAAAAATATTTTAGAAATATAGACTAATAAAAATTATTTAATTTCAAATAACATAATTATAAATATTATAATTATTTAACTATTAAGTATACTTTTAAGATAATAATTATTTTTTATAAATTATAAAAATATTATACAATATCAACTTAAAATAAATTATTATTAATAAATTTTAATAAAAATAAATAAATAACTAAATAAGCTATAAGTAAATAAAAAAAATTTAAATAAAGCTCGTATAATCATTAATTAATTAAGACTAAATTAGATATTAATTATTCGGTAAAAAAATAAATATATACTGTGCTATTTTTGTATAAAAAATAATAAATTAAGAATAATAATATAAAAGAAAAGCGGGTAAGAAGAGTGAGGCAGCCGCATTAGGCAGAGAAAGTGTCCATATCTGCAAAATCTTTGCCGTGCACTCTGAACACTCATCCCTACAATTTGTTCACTTCTCTCACTATCATCCAAACAACACCCCCACCTTCAGCTTTCTTCCCAAAAAGATAAAATCTTCTTTTTTTTCCTTTTTTCTTTTTTTCTTTAATTTTTAGATAAAAAGAAAAGAATAAGACAAATAGTATGAACAGGACAGTATAAGGTTAAACTTAGGAAAAAGTTAGAAACTAAACTTACCCTTGATATTATCAAACTGTAAGTACCTCACTGACAAAAATATTTGCTCTCTGGGTACTTAACCCAGTCATCATTCATAATAATTTTTAAATCTTTTATGTTGTTGCATTGCATGGATTGCTGTTTCTTGTTAGTTGTTTAGTGATCATGGCTTGGTTTGGTTTGTCTAGGGTAATGTTGTATGTAGGAAAATTCTTTGACTTTAAGGAAATAACATTGAGATTGTTTACTTTTAATCTTGACTTTTATATGATAAAATTGACAATAGGTTAAACTATAACCTGATTACTTTTAGTATTTATCCTAAAAATATTTAACTAGTTAATAATTTTTTTATGAAATTCAAGATTTTCAATAAGTTAACTCATCTTGCTTTAATATATAGTTAAAAGCCCACACTAACAGGAGTGATAAATAACAACTGGTTTTAAAACCCTAAAAAAGCTATATGCAAATATGTTTTTCAGGGTTTTTAAAATCAGTAGTTGCTGGTGTGGTGTGAGATGTTTAAGTTCAAAATCACTAGTTATGACTTTGGATGCTATTTGAAAAATTCTACTCCAACCTACTATATGAAGAAAAAATATATATAGAAAGGTTTTTGCCTTGACTAAGGGTAGATATTAGATGTGCACCAACCCATCAATAACTAAAGAGTAAATGCAATGGTTGAGTGCCAATTTCTAAACCCATTCTAATTAATGATTCAAATTACTAGATTTATTTCCATAAGGAAATAGCAAATTCTTGGTATTACCAACTTTTACAATTTCTAAATTTGAGCCAAAATCAATTGGTTTTTTTAGAACTAGCATGTTTTACATTGATAAACAACCTTCCTCTCTTCTTTTGTATCTTTGATGAATTAAAACAAGAACCACAAAAATTCTTATATAGATTCTCCTTACTAAAATTATAGACTATTTAATTATACTTCAATATATAATATCGCCTATTATGTGCTGAATTTATATTGAATAGCTTTTAATCGTAACTAGTCAATGATAATTATAATACCCACTAATATAATCATACTATTTTGATAATTAATGACATATATTGTAAAATTATTGACTTATACATAACCTATATGTGAACTTATAGTTCAATTAAGAAATCTTTTTTCCATTATTATCTTTCATGTTTTTGAGGAAATGACCTATATTACTTTTGGGCAAGACATAAAAGCAATTATAAGTCTAAATTATTCACTTCTTTTGGATTGAAACCCTTAAAACAAAAGAAGACAAGCAACAATTTATTAGTAAATTCCAAACCCTTGAATCTGTTATGATAAATAATTTTGTAAGCTTCTTTGGCAACTAGTGATTACTTTTCTTGCTATATTATTACAGACAGTTGAAGATAGATCACCAAAACCAGCTGGCTCCTTAATAGAAAGTAGTTATATGATAACTTGTGTGTGTGTATAAGTTATTGATTGGGTAAAAGTTAAAGAGTATTAATTAGGTAACTTTGTAGAGGCAGGTTGTCTATATCATCACTTCCTTATACTGAAATACAAATGTTTTCTGGTTGAGGGCTTGGGGGCAACATACAGAGGTGACAACAAGGACAAATATAGCTTTCTCTTTAATTAGGTTTGCTGTAATGGTGGAAAATTTTCAGCTTTTGATGCTATCTTCTTGGGTTTGTTACATTTGATCCATGTGAACCTTGTCAGCTTGTGAACTATTGTTTTCTTTTTTTCTCTCTTTATAAGCTAATAAGATATTAACTTTCTTTTCAGATTGAGCAAAAATGCAAAACCCATTTGAAAGAGCTTGTTTGATAAGAATGAAAACATTCAATTCTTTTTTCAAAAATCTAACCCATATGACACTTATTTATTTATTTATTTCTTCCTAGTGGCAACTTTTAATTATATTATCACTCTCAAACCATTTATGTATAAAGGGTCTTGAAGTGGAAATTAAGGAAATAAATTTCGCCATTAGTGCATGAGAAAACCCACAAATTCAAACTTGTAAGTTAAGCATGGTGAATGTTATTTTTCCATATAATCTAAATTACTAGGGCTACAAATTTATTTTTATATGAGTGAATTTTATAAAAGGAAATTGGGATTCTAGAAATTTATGCCCTGAAGTCATGTTACTCTTAGATATTTCTTTTCAGGTAATAATGAAATTTATTTAATTAAAAAGATCTAGAGATCAAATTCCTGCACTCGTTAATTTAGTTGAGGCTATTTTCTCCATGTCAATGATTAGTTAGAATTATGTAAAAATAAATAAATTCTCCAATGCCTCCGAGTGCAATTGTAACTTTTAGATACAACTATTCTTGTCACTTTGCATCTAAATTTTTTTACATTATTTTTCTTCTTAACCTTTCTCTTTTAGTCATTGGACCAACAACTCTGAGGACCCACAAAAATCCACAAACACATTAACAAATTAAAAAGAGTATCTTGCCAAATTAAAAATGTATACCTAAATTTAGTAAATAAAGAGTAGATCTTTAGGTTACAAAAGCTCCATCCAAATTGGAGAGAGAGAGAGAGAGAGAGAGAGAGAGAGATGGGGCCAAAGAAGGCCTAGTTTGCAAGCAAGGAATTGATCCTTCTTACACTAATTAATCTTCACATCTATAAAGGTAATTGGGTATCTCATAATACATGCAGCAGCAGTTATTTCAAAGTGACTTGGTCTGAGTCAACCTCATTAAAGCAAAGGTTAAGGGTCATCATATATAAGTTTTCTTTTTCTTCACTAAAATACAATAATATGATGATTCTGTCTAATGATATTTAGTAGCCAGTGCTTTACCCTTCTTTAGCAAACATAATTCTGTTACTTACATAAACCTTTGCTCCATTCAAACACTCAGAAATCAGAATTAAAATCTTGACAGCCTACTTGCTTTTCAAAAACAGATAGTGTTTAGAAAAGAAAGTACATATTGAACATGTATATATATATATATATGTCAATTGTATACAAATTTCAGTTTAAATAAAATATTCATTGGAATATTTCAACTTTGAAAAAGATGGTAAATTTTGAAAACATTTCTTCTTGATTCAGAATAAATAGATTTAAAAAGGAGAAAAGACGAGTTCAAAATTGTGAAAGCATTAATCACTAAAAAGTGACTAAGAATAATAATATTATTATCTCACCTTTAGATATAAAAATCCATCAAGATGGACAAGTGTTAAAGAGGACAAGCCATCAAACAATAGTAAGATTATTTCTTGATGAGCAGGAGATTATAATGAAAATAGAATCTTTGTGTAAAAGTTAGGGTAAGAGACCGAAACAAAGCAAGGGAATTTCTTGAATCAAGGACGCCCCTAGTGAAGTGAACTCATTTTCATAATGGGTTCTTTTTTTCTTATTAAGATAGCAGGAAAAGGTCAATAGTTTAAACCACCATTGAATATGAATCTGGGACAGGGACCCCATTTTACACATGCCTGTTTTCTTCAACTAATTCTGATGTAGGCAATGGCGTTTCTGCAAATGCAATTTACCCAACAGCTAATAGTGGGGTTATGATAACTTCTCCAACCTCACCAACACAAGAATAACTTAACCTGAAACCTACAGTTTTGGCAAAAGCCATGGATACTGCAGTAAGAAAATCACAAGGCAAAATTAGACATTGGATCCTAACGTCCTCGCTTCTGTGTATGCTGGGGTTAAAACACAATTCGAGTCTTTTTTTTACCATTTTATAAACCTGGTGCCCAATTTTTAAATCAATCTAGGACTTTCATCAATCTCATTTTCTGTTCCTGGTTAATTGTCAAATATCTGTACTCTGCGAACTGCAACACAATTTATATATATATAATATATACATACATGACAAATACAGTAGTCTGAAGCTAGTAAAAAAAATGGCATAAACCAGTAACATTAAGCTGCTCTTAGAGAGCATAAAACTACTTGACAAGCAAATAGAAAAGCATTATGATATTCAGATTGAGCAGGTAATTGAATGAATGCTATGCGAGTTTCAGCAGCTGCACTCAGAAAAATATAAACTTCAAAGCAATATCACAATATTATAGCAACAGTTAATCGTATAGCCCAATTCAAGCACAAAATAAAGTTTATCGCATGACGTATGTATTATGAAGAAATCCGTCAATTATATAAATAAACTTCAAAAAGCAGTAGTGGCATTGGCCACAACTAATATGAATCAGGTTTCCAAAATCAAAAATTCCATCCGAATGTAATTTGTGTTAAGGGGATGATTCCCCCCTACAAATGAATTATTTGAAGAAAATTTCGCCGGGCTAAATTCTCAGAAGTCAAGATTTTCATCACCATCTAAAACTACTAAAACAAACAACGACCTCAAGAGATTGAGTTCCTTAAGCACCACCAGATCCATACTTCTTGCCAAAGACAATCAGCTGCAACTTGTCATATCCAGCAAGCACACCAGCACCAGCCACGGCACGGAGAATGTTTGCTCCTGCACCCTTAAAGAGAGACTTAGCACCCTCATTCTTCAAGATCTGAGAGAAGGCATCAAGTGAACCCCTGTACTTGACAGCTTCACCAGAGGTCATCATCATTCTTCTACGAACAGTATCAATGGGGTATGATGCAAGACCAGCACCGTTAGTGATGAGCCAACCAAGTGCAAAGCTAGCAAAGAAACTATCCTGTAATCATCAAGAAAGAGAAAGAAAAATGTTAATGAACTGAAATATTACTTTGACCAGTTTAACAGTTACCATGATCAAAGAGCTCAGAGAAAACTTCAAGTCTTTTACACCTCGTTATAAAGATGATCAGACAAGCAATCCATGAATTTGGTTCAAACAGATAACAAGACAGATTTTCCTACTTGCATCCAGAATTATGACAGACAGGTAAAAGGAGAATCTTCTAAAGGAAAAAAAAAAGAACAGATGACATAATATGGTGGAACAGCATCAAGATTTTGACAATGAGAAACAACTAAAGACATATAAATGTGCAGATTATAAAACAAAAACCATTCCTTTATTAACAGATAATAAGGATTTGCAAGTTCCAAACACTAATATAAAACCGGAAAAAATAAAATAGCAAAACCACAAAAGAAGCTGTCACTGACCTGGAGATTTCCAGTAAGCACCACAGGCTTCAAGGAGTCATACATTCCAAAATAGAGACCACGGTAGACAATAATTCCAACACATGAAATGTTAAATCCACGGTAAAGTCCGGCAATACCATCAGATGCCAATGTCTTCCTGTAGACATCAACAAGTCCATTAAATTGCCTCTCTCCTCCCTTCTTTGCAGCCTTGGCATCATTGGCAAGACGGGTTCTAGCATAGTCCAGGGAATAGACAAAGAGTAGAGAAGAAGCACCAGCTGCACCACCAGATGCCAAGTTACCGGCAAACCATTTCCAGTACCCATCTTTGTCTTTCTTAAAGTTGAAGAGCCTTTTGAAGTAATCTTTGAATGCAAAGTTCAAAGCCTACATACATACATGAAACCAATTGAAATAAGTTTCCTGAAATAATATGTATATTACACAAAAGAAAAAACTACAACATACTAATATACTTGCTCACCTGAGTAGGGAAGTATCGGATGACATTGGCAGTGTTACCCCTCCACAAAGAACCAAATCCTTCATCCTTAATTGTTCGCTTAAAACAATCACCAATACCCTTGTAGGGTTCTGAGAGTCTGCCACTTTTAATCATCTCATCCTGGTTTTGGATCAAAAGCTTAACTCGTTCAATTGGAGCAGCAGCTGTTTTAGATACAGCAGCAGAGACTCCACCCATGAGAAAATCAATAGCAAAGCCGGCAAAGCCCTTTTCAGAAGGGGCCTGAACACAAACAGATGATGCAGTTGTTGGAACAACAGATAAGTCTGCACAACCCATTGGATATTGGAATGCAGCATTGGTGTAGTTTCCATATGCACGCCTTTGGTAAAGAGCAGGTCTCTGGAGAGACCCATCAAAACCCTGGAAGTCTTGGGAAAGGCTAGAATGAAGATACTGGCCAGCTACCTTCTGCATAACACTTGGATATTGAACTTGATCAGCCATTGTGACTTCCCCTGTCATGAGAACAAGCACATACTGTCAAGAACAGCACGATTCCAAGCCAACAAAATAGTTCATCTCCACACACAGAACAAACCAGAATTACAGCAAGAAATAGAATTAGCAGAGTCAAAGTAAACCACATTAAATGAGCTAATTTTCTACTGATAATTAAGGTATCACAGAAATTTATGCACTAGATACAGACTACAAATGACAATTCAATGACTAGCCACATACCACAACTACAAGTCTATGTAGAGACAATCAATATCTCAAGCCTTAACCCGACAATAGGTGCCTAAATTCTTGTACACATGAAGTATAGTAAAAAATAAGGCCCAAAAGCTAATTTCAAAACAATTTCCAGCCAATCATGACACCGACCAAATCATAAGAAAAATAAAATTCTTAGTGAAGTTAAGAACACAATTAAGTTTCAAATAGCAAACATCAACTAAAGGCAATAACCAAACTTCATAATTCTCAAAGCATCACAAGGCAACATCCCATCAACCTGATTGCTAACAGTAGCAGAAATTTTGAAAACTAATGTGACAAATCGCAACAAGTAACAACCATATGAAAATCATCATAATCATATGATAGTCATCAAGAATAACACTTGCAATTAATAATAAAACTAAAATTAAAATTAGACTAGAAGAGAGAATCAGCCAAAGAAAACAGCATCAACTTTTTTAAAACAAACTTCTTGTTTAATATCTCAACAGCAGATAGAGAAGAAACTTTTAGCACCGTAAGCGCAATCATTTTTTAATGAAATAACAGATCTACCTGATTTAAAAATCATACAAACAAAATAAAATAATAAATAAAAGGAAGATTTAAAAACAAAATCAGATCCATCAGATTCAAGCCTCGAACAAAAATAAAACAAATTCAGATCTAAATTTTCTTTAAAAAAAAAAGTAGCAAAAATAAACATCAAAAGAACAAGAAAGTAATAGATAAGATCTGACAGTACATATATTCACACAGATCTAACAGATCAAAAAATAAAATGATATGAAACCTATCAAAACAAACGGTAAACACTTAGCTCCCATAAAACTGGAATGACAAAAACACATATATACAGATCCGAAAAGAAAACAGATCTGATTGATTAATGTGTGATATACCTGATGAGATGAGAAGAGAGCGGCGGCGATTTGTGTGAGCTGTATCTCTCCGCCTTTTCGCTTAGCGTTGAAAGAGAGCAGCGGCGAGAGACAGAGAGAGAGAGAGATACTATTAGTGGAGGAAAGTGAGCATTGAAAAGAGCGAAAAGGAAAGGTTTTTATATTGGCTCTATGTGCCTCTTTTTCTACTCCGTTTGTGCAATATTATTGAGTGTGATTTCGCTGACCCGACCCATCACGCGTGCTAGGTTTTTTATTCTGTAAGGGTCGATTTAGATGCACCTGCAGTTCTCAACGTCATTACTATTATTTTCATTCTTCCTTTTCTATTGAGACGCTGCCGTATAATGATGAGTGCGGTTAAGTCTATAGGTTGTTCTTACAAATGAACAACTGTTTAATTTTGATATTTTATTTTCTTGAATAAAATAAAAGCTAAATACTCTGTTAATTATTAGTTTGATTAATTAAAAAAATCGGCTTTAACACTATAATTCTTTGATTAACTGAAAATATTAGAAAAAATAAAAATTATAGCCTAATTCTCTGATTGTTTAGTTAACCAATATAAATTTAAAAGAGTATTTTTTTTTAAATTATCTTTAAAATGTAAATATAATATTTAAAAGATATTTTTAATAAAGATTAGATAGAAATAATATAAAAACAATATATATTATAAAAAGGACACAGTAAGTTAAAAAATCTAAACTTTTGTGGAGGGTTATTATTTTGGCTAATTCTTAAAAATAGTCAATTTAGCTCTAATTTGACTAATTGATGTAATTTTGCCCAAATTGAATTGTTGGTAAAAATTATATAACGTGAATGATAATATGAATGTTATTTGGGAGTTGAGAATCTAAAATTATGCAATGTGTATAAATAATGTTGCATTATGATTCATTAATTTAAATTTCTTATTTTATAATCGGTGTTAATGCCATTATTCATATTGCTCAATTTAAAAAAAAAATTCACTTAAGCTAAAATTACTATTAATCGATTAAATCACAGCTAAATTAATAATTTTAAAAAATTAGCCAAGATTATTAAGCCTATAAAAAATTAATAACGATAGCTTTTAAACTAAAAAAAAAAAAACCTTATCAATTATGCAATAAGTTTCCTTATCAATTTTGTTCAATTTTTAATCTGTTTGGTTTGCTCAGTTTCTTTTACTCTGTTATGGCTGAAGTCCTAAAAAGAAAGAAACAGTGAGACAATCGGAAGCTAGTTTTCTTTTTTCTTTTTCTTTTTTGTTAAAGGAAAAAGGAAAGAGAGAAACCAATAGCAGCTATCCTCGCTGGACATAATCATATGAAATTTTTTTATTATAAGATATTTATAAAACTATAGCTAATTGGACCGGATTTAAATTTGTCACTGCATTGTCAATTTTAGAGCCAAAAAAGAAAGACGGAACCGAAGTGAACCTTAGATGGTTGCTGAGAAAATATCTGCAAAAAAATACTTTTTAAAATTAAAATTAAAGACTTGAGCCTCTTTATAGTCTTAGGTAAAGAGTTAAAATCACATGGACCTTTATTCCTGTCAGCTAGATATTACCGTATCACATAAGCTTTTCTTATAATGTCGGAGGTAGAAATGAGTCATCGGTTAATTCAACTGTGCTTATAAAAAAAATTTGATAGTTCAGTTTTAATTTTTTTATTTTTAAATCAAAAATTAAAAGTCAAATTTATATTTATGTTTAAATTTTAATTATTTTAACACTGATATAATTTAATAAAATTATATATATGTTTTATAATATTTTAATATTTTTGACATATATATTTATTTAATATTATAATATATATATATATATATATATATATATATTGTATAAAAATATTTAAATACTACTAAAAAGGTTCATATATGGAAAGATAATTAAAATATTTATTTAATCAAACTGAAAATTGAAGTGTTAAATTAATAAATTGATACAAATTCAGAAATATTAATATTTATTTTGAAAAAATTAAACTAAATATTTGATTAACTAAAAAATTGGTTTTCTTGACTACTGGTTTTTGGTTATCTAAAGAAATTTTAAAAACTAAAAGAAAGAAAAAGAAATACTTAGTTATCCTATCTTTTAGTTAACCTATAAAAACTTGAAAGTGATTTGTTTTGAAATATATATGTATAATATAATATAAATATTTTAAAATATTTTAAAGAGATTATATAAAAGTAATATAAAAATGTATTTGCTTAATATATATATTAATATTGTTTGTCACGTTCTACTTGCATAAATTATTATAATAAAAATTATAATATAAAAATATTTGATAAATTTAAATATTACAATATATATTAAAATTATTTAACTATTTTATGAATAATTTTATTTGACACATAATAAAAACTCTTGAAATATATAAAAATATATTAATCATATAAAATACTTCACTCAATAATTCTATTAATAAAATATTATAATAACAATAAATACATAAATTGATATATTAATAAAATAAAATAAAAAAATATCATATTTTTTATTTTTTAACCTTATATTTTCAACTTTAAAAAATTTATATTAAATTATTTAAATTTCATCATAGTTATATATATAGAGTTAGTAATTCATCAATTTCTTATAGAATTAGAAATATATATGAAATTATGATAGAATTAGGATTGTATTAGATTAATCACTATTTAATTTTATTAGAATTAAAAAATTAATCACTTATTAATTCTATTAAAAATATAAAATTAATAAAAGTATTTTAATGAGTTAAAAAATTTTCCGTACATACTTTTATAATATAGATATATAATATTACAAAAGATTAATAATAAAAATCAAATTAGTTGGTACAATTGCCTATCAGTTATTTATATTAAAAATAAAAAAAACCAACTAATCAACTAAATTTTTAAGAATAAAAATAAAAATTAAACCGATCAGTTTGATTAACTAACTTTTTATTTTACTTTCAGTCCGTAAATTTTGCTCTATTGACCCAAGCTTATATATCCAATGTCTAATTTAGAAACATTTTTTTTATAAAAGAAGCAATTTGGCATAATTCAGTTTATATAACAAACATCAATAAGAAAACTTCTAAATCTGTTTTTTCATTTAGTTTTATCTAAAGAATTTCAAAAAATGAAACAATAATGTATTTAACATTTTAACTATTTCAATAAATTCATAATTTATTATCTCAAATTCTACTAAATATATTTGATTCAAATTTATTAATAAATATATATTATAAATAGAAAACAAATTTACATTTAAAATACTGAAACTAAATATGTTAATTGTTTACTTGTGCGCATTGCATATTTTTTAATATTTAATATTAATTATAATATTTAAAAAAAATAATAGCGAACTAATTATTTTTGAATGTTCTTATTTTTTAAAAGTTTTAAAACAATATTAATAAATAATATAAAAATTATTTTAAAATATATTTATTAATAAATTATAATATTATATAAATTAATTCTATCAATATAATTAATAATATTATTTTTAAATTTTGAGATTATTATACAATTAAAAAATTAATTAATTAGTGAATAGAATATTTTAAAATATTATTTTTATAATTAGAATTATTATTTAATTAAATAACTAATTTATTAGTTAATATAATATTAAAATATAATTATTTTTAAAATAATTATTATCTAATTAAAAAATTAATTTATTATTAACTAGTCCATATCGTGTGTTGCACAGCTGTTATTATTATTTTGATTATAAAACTAAATTCATAAAAATAATTTAATAAAATTTTCATTGTTTATTATTAATTTATAATGTTTTAAAAAATAATAGCAAACTAACTATAATTTAAATATTCTTATTTTTAAATTTTTTTAGTATAGTAATGCAAAACTTATTTTAAAATATTTATTTATTACTATAATATTATCTAAATTAATACTATCAATAAAGTATTATTTTTTATAATTAGAATCATTATCTAATTAGAAAACCAATTTGTTAATTAATTTATATAAAACTTAACATGTCAAAAATTAAACATATGTATTAAAAAATTTAAATTTTATAAATTAATATATTTAAAAATTAATATATATATATATATATATATTATTGTTTAGAATTAGAATCGATACTTAATTAGAAATATAACTTATTAATTAATAAATTAATAAAAAATAAAATTATTTATAAATTTAAATTTTATATTAAAATAAATATGTATATCAAAATAAAAATAAAAATATTTTAAATATTAAAATTATTATATATATAAATATCTCGATCCTAAATTTGAGGACAGTCACTAAAATAACCTAACACAATTTTAACTATTAAATATTCATATTTTGAAAAATGCATGTTAATTAAATTGTATAAAGGATCGGAGTCTATTCATTTTTATTGGGTACTCAAGCGGCTGGTCGGTGAGCCCTGGGCCACATGTGGGGTTGGGTTAGGTTTTTGCACGCGTTTACTGCAGCCATTGGTCAAATTGGGCTGCCTCTTTCCTTTTATTCTCTTTATGTTATTCTTTTTCTTTTTTAATAATTATTTTCCTTCTCCCTACTAAACAAACAAATGTTTGATGTATGATAACTGAAAGTCAAACATGTCTTAGACAGTCTGCTCTTAAGAACAAAAGGATTTCGTATATTTATTTGTCAAACTCAATGGAAATTTTCCCTCCTAATCATATTCTACTCTCATTGAAAGTCCATATTACATCTTTAATTCTACCACTCAAAAATTAAGAGCCTTTTCCAGTTCAAGCTCTGAAATTATAATTAAAATATAAGAAAAACGACCAATGATTGAATAAAAATACAAAATTGATTCCTCAATTGTTACTATAAGGAGTAATTATAAAAAAATATATAAAATTATTAAAATTTTACAATTAAATATTTAAATTTTTAAAAATTATAATTTAATGTATGAAACAAAAAATTATTAATATTTAAATGTATATAACCGGTAATCTATACAAAAAAGTTGGATATTACTAGACTAGTTAAAATTTGATAAACAAATATTTAAACTTTTAAAAATTACATACTTACAAAGGTTTAAAGGTTAATTTGTTCCCTCAACTTGGAGTCAATAGCTAATTTATTCAGATTTTAATTTTTTAGCTCACTTTACCCACCAACTTGACAAAAGTATTAAATTCAGTCTAAATTACTAGAATATTAAAAGATTGGATTCCACATATCATGAGAAGCAAGTAAATGAAAAACCTAATCAATAAGGTAAGTTTATTTTAATTCTTAGAATTTATAATTATGTATCAAACTTTGTAAAATAATTTATATAATAAATTTTTTATTTCAATATAATCTAATAATCATATCTAACAAAAAATAATTAAATTTTATTTTTACTAAAAAATTTAAATTAAGTAATATAATTAAACTCATACAAAATTTATTTTTTATTAAATTAGAATAAATTTTTTTATTTCTTAAAATAATTAATCTTAATTTCTAATGAGAATAATTAATTGATAAATCTTTTACTTTAATTTTTATTTTTAGCATAATTTAGTCAAGTGGTTAAGAAAATCACTAATTATTTACTTTCATATAAATATCAATTTTATAACAAATTAAGAAAAAAATTAAACTTAAGATAACTAAACCATTTTCAATAACTTTTCTTATTAAATAAATTAAGATATATAATAAATTAATAAAAATAAAAAATCTTGAACTCATAATCATCATTACATTCTTATGTATTTTTTAAAGTATATACAATAAAATATCTTTCAACTCATAACTATCTTAAAATTGAAAAATAGTAGTACAAAAAGTAGGTTGAAGTTTTCTCTAAAATACTTCTCTTAATCTAATGAGATAAAGATGATTAACAAATATTTTCTTGAACTCATAATCATTATTATATTCTCATATATTTATTAACGAATGTTTTTATTTTCTTTTAGATATTAAAATTAATTTATCTAAAATAAATAATTTAATAATTAATATTAAGTTCATGAATCAAACTAAATTTTTTATTGATCTAGTCTTTTAACCGGATTGATTAATATAAAAAATAATATATAAGATAATAGTTAATGTAATCAGAATTTATGGACTAATTATTAATATCTGTGGATATAATGATTAGATTGTGCTCAAAATAAAAATAGAGCAGAAAAACAAATATTATTTAATTATTTAATATTATATACTAAGAATAAATGTTATTAAGACTATTATTTAATTTAAATTATTTAGTAATTTCATGTTAATTGACTTTGATAGTTAATATGAAGTTTTAAGGACTAAATTGAGTTTTACTGATTGGTTAAGTCCTTTAATTAAGCTTTTATTTATTTTACATTATAGTTGGAATCAAATCTCTTAATTTTATGAGAGTTTGTACTGAATTGACCACTTTTGCCTAGTTGGTGGATAAAATAAGCTAAAAAAAATTAAAATATGAGTAGATTGGACTTGACTTAAGTTGAGGGGGCAAATTGACCTTTAAACCTAAAGTTAAGCATATATAGTATGTCTATAATAATTACATACTTGTAATCTTAAAACACATATTATCAGCTTAGTAAATTAAAAAAAAATGAAAAGAAAATCTTCAAAGAGTATCTACTTTTAATATATTAATATATTGCTCTTACTACCACTATTATTACACTGTTCGTAGTTTATTTTTATCAATTTTTTTATAAATTTCTATCCAACTTTAAGTAGCACTTTGTCTACTTCAACCTATTAGTACAAACATCTAAAACAAAATCGATCATTATTGAGGATTATAAACTTGACTATAATATTAATTACTATTACATCTCCTTATAACATAAATAATTATTTATATACTTTTCTCTATTTCTATAATTTTATTATTTACATGAAAGATTTACCCTCCTTTGTGTAAATATTATTTTTCACTATATGTCTATATATATAAAGCAAGGATAAAAAATGAGTTCCAAGAATAACAGTAGCAGAAAGATTTTTAATTAAAATAAAAGAAGTATAGAAACATAATCGATCATTACAAATTTTAACTTTAGAAAGCTTATAATTTATTTGCATTCTTGACCCATCAGCAGTATGTAATTTTTCGGTTGTTTTTTCAAAAAACTGGGTAGGAATAATTCCTTCTTGAATACAGTTTTGATCTGCTCTAGAATCAACTAAAGCAATTGTCTCAATTTTAAAATCATTTATAAGAATTCTAACAAAAATAAACCACTTATGAAAATTAACTCTAGTAATATGAGCCAAAAATTCATTAATATGAGAATCATTTGTATTTTCAGAAGATTCAACAATTTTCTTATTTTTCCCATTTACTTCTAATTTTAAAATTCTTTCTTTGAAATCTAATTTTCATTTTTCAAATTATTAATTTCTTGTTTTATATTTTTAATTTCTTCTTGTAAATCTTGAATATTAGGTGTAGAATTTCTAGAAGATTTTGGTTCAAATCTTTGAAAAATTTCTTTTAAATTGTAAGGAATAGGTTTAGTTTTTTGGGTCTCATTATGTAAAACAATATCTCTTAATTTCAAAAAATATTTTTCTCTATCAGAAGGGTCATTAATTTTGTCAACTAATTCAAAAAGATCAGAAAGGGTTTCTTTTGATAAAACATTTAAAGTTGAATTACAACAAGGACCTGTACAAATTCCAGGACCCTCACATGTTTCAAAATCAGTATTTGTAGAAGAAGAATCACTTAAAATATTTAAATCATTTTCTTCAAAATCACTTAAATCAGAATTTTCAGGGTCTGTATCGGAAAGTAAAAGGTTAAGCATTTGATCTTTAAGTTTATCAGAAATGTCTAACTTATTAATTTTTTCTTTCATCCTACACTGGGATTTAAAATGACCAACAGGACCACATTTGTAACAAACAGGAGGACCTTTCTTTTTATTATTTTTATTTTTATTTTTATTTTGAGAAACATTTTTGGATGAAGAAGGTTTTTGAAAATTCGAAGTATTTTTTCTATAATTTTTATTAGAAGATTTTCTTTTCAAATATTTTTTTAGTTTTTGAAGAAGGAGCTTGAATACGTTCATAGCCATATTGAGAACAGAAATCTCCTAACTCCTTTTTAGATTGTGAAAATTCATTTTTAATTTTAGCTTTTAATTTCAAATCAGTACACAAAGCTAAGCCTTCATTATTGACTCTCTAAATTTTTAACTTCATTTTGTTCAAAATTATCAGAATTAAGTACACTAACAGAAGGTTTATCTTTCAAAGACAGACTAGCTAATTTTAAATTTATTTGGTTCAAAATATCATCTTTATCATTTAATTTAATTAATTGTTGTTCAGGAATCTCATGGGGTTGAAAAATAGGTTTCATAGGTATACCACATGGCCTAGGTGCTTAATTATTTAGGCTAGATGTCTCTATCCTATCAAGTTGTGAAGCAATTGTAAAAAGAATCTGATTTGTATAATTATTTTGATTTTGAACATTTCTAATATCTTTTAATAAAGGGAGTTTGTCATCATTCTCAGAGCTTATCCTTTTAAAAGGTGAAGCAATTATTTCTTGATTATGAACATTTATTTTAACTTCTTCTAAAGGTGGATGAACAGAAATAATTTGTTTATTTCCTACGGTTGTAGTCCAAGTTTTAGAAACTCTATCATTTGTAAAAAGGTTTTTAAAAGGAAAATCTATATCATTATTGTTACAATAAATTTCAAATCAAATGAAAAACGGAACATTAGCCTTAACAGAATTTAAATATTCATAAATTTTTTTTCACAATCTAAAAAGGAGTTAGGAGATTTCTGTTCTGAATATGGCTATGAACGTATTCAACTCCTTCTTCAAAAACTAAAAAATATTTGAAAAGAAAATCTTCTAATAAAAATTATAGAAAAAATACTTCGAATTTTCAAAAACCTTCTTCATCCAAAAATGTGTCTCTCTCCCCTCTTGAAAAATGGTTTTGAAACCATAAAACTTTTTCATGATTTCTTATATGATAATAATCAGATCGTAAGAAAGGTTTATCTATTTCAAAAGGAGTAGAAATCATATTTAAAGTTGAAAAATTTTCCATAGTTGATCTTGAGGGTGACAAAACAGGTTCATCTGAATTTTTATCTTGATCTATATTAACAGAATCAGTGTAAAAAGGTTGAGGAATTCTATTGTCAAAATCAACTCCTTGTAAATTTGTATTTGGAAAACGTGTTGTGTGTGTGGAAGGTCTAGAATTTTCAAAAGTAGACAATATAGATGAAGGTAAAAAAGTAGGTGAAAAACTTATTTGAACAGATCCATTAGACTGCTCTAAAATTTGTGAAACTCTAGAATTATTTTCAATAGATTGAGGCTTATTAATTTCTTGTAAATCTCAAGTTCCAGCTTGCGACAACTCATTCCATTTTAGTCTTTTGGGGACTTGTATTTTAGAATGTAAAGGATTAGCTTCAAATAAAATCGTTTCATTTCTTGTTAAAGAATGTCTTGTTCTAGGATCTATAGTTGTTGTCATTACTTTATAGTAAATCCTATAAATAACAGCTATAGATCTAGAATTTTCAGCAAAATCCATATTTTTTGTTTTTACAGTTAAAATCAACGTGTCTAAAATATTTGAATCAAATAATGAAATTGAAAAATTTGGATAACAATTAAAATAGACAGGACCATTTGCTAAATTCGATTCAGCCATAGCCAAAAGTGAATTTGAAAAATTCAGATGTCTTGCATCTCTTAAACAAAGGAAAATAGGTATGTCCAATCCAATTCTAAATAAAGGTTTGACAACAATTTGAACCATGCCTATATGCAGAAATTTAAATTTCTTTTTAATATGTTCATGCAATGCAGAAGATGAAAGTAAATGTAAATTTTCATGAGATTTATTTAAAGCAATAGTTTGTTCAGTTTGTTTAATAGAATAATTTTGTGCAAAATCAAAAGTTCCAATTCGATAAATACTATTAATATTTTGTTTAGGGATGGACCAATTATGTAACTGATTTTCTATTTCTGGGATATTAGACTCTTGAACAGTAAATTCTTCAGAATGTAAATCAGAAAAAGTAGAAGAAGAAGAAGGAGAAACTATTTCTCGACTACTAAAACTGCGAAACAACGATGTCATTACCAAAAACAATAAACAAGTAAATAATGTTTAGGATAGTGGGACCACCTACTGGGACCACCCTGACTGATAATTGGGAAGACGGGCTGACCAACGGAAAACCAAGCTGACCAATGCTACCTTAAACAATATTACGAGTTTAATGACTAGGCTCTGATACCATATGCAGAGCAGGATCTTAATAATAGAGAAATAGTTAGAAGAGAAAGATAAGAAGTAAATAATTTTAAACTTTTATTAAAAAAAGAAAATTTTACAAAGAGAGATAGTAGGGAAGATATCTCAAGCATTCAAGTGATGCATTCTTACTTCTAATGTACATCTATTTATAATAAGAAAAATCTTTTCATTTTTTTTATTTTTAACTTTTAATTTTCACAAAAGGTTGTATGAAATTATTTGAATTAATTTTTTATAGGATTAAGTATATAATATGAAATTATAATAGGATTATAATTAGATTAGATTAATCACTAATTAATTTTATTATAATTAAAAAAATTAATCACTAATTAATTCTATTAGAATTAAAATATTAAACTAGTCGTTACACGGCCGTTATTATTATTTGATTATAAAATTAAGTTGACAAAAATAATTTAATAAAACTTTTAATATTTAATATTAATTTATAATATTTTAAAAATAATTACAAACTAACTATTTTTGAATATTTCTTTTAATACTTTTAAAAAAATTAAAATTTTATTAATACAAAAATATAAAAATTATTCTAAAAATATTTATTAGTTAATATGATCAATATAATCGGTAATTTATTCTAAGTTTGACATGAAATCTGGTTTTTGGCAAATCCAAATTGATGAAAAGGATCGTTACAAAAGTGGTTTTAATGTTCCTTTTGGTCATTATGAATGAAATGTCATGCCATTTGGATTGAAAAATGCACCATCGGAATTTCAAAGAATTATAAATGACATTTTTCGTGATCATCAATCATTTACCATCGTTTACATAGATGATGTCTTAATCTTTTCAAATTCATTAGCACAACATTTCTCTCATTTGCATAAATTTTACAATATAATTAAGCAAAATGGTTTAGTTGTTTCTGCACCTAAAATGAAATTATGTCAAACAAAAATTAGATTTCTTGGACATGAAATTTTTGAAAATAATGTTTCACCAATTTCAAGAGTTTTAGAATTTACTTCCAAATTTCCTGATGAAATTAAGGACAAAAATCAACTTCAAAGATTTTTGGGATGCCTCAATTATGTGTTTGATTTTTTCAAAGATATTAGAATTCTTTGCAAACCTTTATTCAATCGTCTTAGAAAAAATCCAAAACCTTGGACCCATGAACATACTCAAGTCGTACAAACTATTAAACAAAAAATTCGTCATTTACCTTGTCTATCCATACCACATCCAAATGCCTTTCTCATAGTAGAAACAGATGCCTCTGATTTAGATTTTAGGGTTATTCTCAAACAGAGGTTACCTGGTCAAAATACAGAGTCTTTGGTTAATAGTTTGTAATAAACCTTTAAATAAAGTTTTAGAATGGATTAGATACCCTTTACCTAACAAAAGAGATTTGTTGAAAAAACTTTATGATTCAAAAATTTATTCTAAGTTTGACATGAAATCTGGTTTTTGGCAAATCCAAATTGATGAAAAGGATCGTTACAAAACTGGTTTTAATGTTCCTTTTGGTCATTATGAATGGAATGTCATGCTTTTTGGATTGAAAAATGCACCATCGGAATTTCAAAGAATTATGAATGACATTTTTCGTGATCATCAATCATTTACCATTGTTTACATAGATGATGTCTTAGTCTTTTCAAATTCATTAGCACAACATTTCTCTCATTTGCATAAATTTTACAATATAATTAAGCAAAATGGTTTAGTTGTTTCTGCACCTAAAATAAAATTATGTCAGACAAAAATTAGATTTCTTGGACATGAAATTTTTGAAAATAATGTTTCACCAATTGCAAGAGTTTTAGAATTTACTTCCAAATTTCCGGATGAAATTAAGGACAAAAATCAACTTCAAAGATTTTTGGGATGCCTCAATTATGTGTCTGATTTTTTCAAAGATATTAGAATTCTTTGCAAACCTTTATTCAATCGTCTTAGAAAAAATCCAAAACCCTGGACCCATGAACACACTCGAGTCGTACAAACTATTAAACAGAAAATTCGTCATTTACCTTGTCTATCCATACCACATCCAAATGCCTTTCTCATAGTAGAAACAGATGCCTCTGATTTAGGTTTTGGAGGTATTCTCAAACAGAGGTTACTTGGTCAAAATACAGAGTCTTTGGTTAGATTTCACTCTGGAGCATGGAATGAAACCCAATCCAAATACTCTACTATTAAAAAAGAGCTTTTATCAATTGTTTTGTGTATTACAAAATTTGAAGATGATTTAGTTGGAAAACATTTTTTACTACGTATTGATTGTAGTGCTGCAAAAAATATTTTGGAAAAAGATGTTAAGAATTTTATTTCGAAACAAGTTTTTGCCAGATGGCAAGCACTTAGGAATATTTGATTTTGATATTGAGTATATTAAAGGTTCTTCAAATTCTTTGCCTGATTTTTTGACAAGAGAATTTTTGCAGGGAAATAAATCAAGCTAGTTCTTATGGGCACTCCCATTAAGAAAAAATTATCTTCAGCCGATTTTGCGGCTAAAAAGTCTGGACAATCTTCGTTGGTTTCTACCAACAGATTTGAAATACTTGACAAAACTCCTTCTGCCCCACCTAACCCATCCAACTTTTTACAAGCTATTACAAAACCAGGTTCTTCTAAAACCGAACCACCCAAATATTTCACAAAACCTCAACACCAAATTGTAACTATTTTTGAAAGCGAAATATTCAATGAGAATTTGGAAAATCTCAATTATCAACAATTATTTCAACATACTTTTCCCTCTGGACAATTTTTCATTCCTGAAAGTTCGTACAAACTAAAATTTTTTTACGAACTTATCCTTTTGGACACTCACTCAATAGAAATTGAACATTCCTTTGATAAAGACGTTCCTGAAAAAATCTCCTATTCAAAATGCAGAATTTTGAAAGTCCTTACCCTAACCGACTAGAACCAAAATCCTTATACTGCCAAAAAATTTTTTATTACCTTTACACCTCATTGCTTCAATTATTTTGATTATAAGAAAGCCTGGTACTATACTTTTTATCTTCGAAATTGGAACCACTCCTGGTTCTTTATGTTTCACAAAACCAACTCAAAAACCTTTCCCAATTGGTTTTCTGATTGGTGGACCTATTTTGGACTTTGCCCAAAAATTATACCTACTAAAATTATGGAAGGATTTACCATCTTTAAAGAAAAATTACCCATTCTTAAACATGACAAATTGATCATTTTTTCCGAAACCTTTAACCTACCTTGGATATTTTCTTAGCAATTCAAGGTGAAACCCTTTAAACCCTCTCCAAATGTAAATTCTATTACCTGTTTAGTTCGAGAATATCGTGTCAAATGGTGGACAATGGTCATTAACCTTAACATCTTGTAACTTTTAACACTTTATTATTAAATTTTAACAAATTAACACACCATTTTATAAGAAGTTGATATGGATAATCTGTAATTTATTGTTGACTTGCTATATATACTCAATCATAAATATTGAGTAGATTCATATACCAAATTGTAACTTTTAAATATTTAATTGTCAAATCTTAACAAGTTTAAATATTATTTTTGTAATTATCTCTTACTATAATAAAAAAGTAAATACCAAGAAAGTCACCCTAATAAAAATACGAAGAAATTCACCCCTAATAAAGTAGAAAAAAGAGAAAAACATTTCTAACTCTTTTTCTCCTTACAAATTCTAAATGGAAAACAAGATAAATTAAGACATTTAGGTTATATAATTTTTTTTTGATCACCCTACTATTTTTTGCACAAGTTTTATTTATTTATTTATATTTAATTTTAAGTAAAATTTAAAAAAATTACCATGTGATTTGACATATTTTTCAGTTGAGGGCTAAAGAGATTTTTTATATCAAAGAAGTACTACGTGTTTTATTTTCTTACATTTATTAAGTGCATATTTATATTTTTATTATTTTTTACATAATTTTGTATGCATTTAAGTTGGACCATCCTTAAATTATAATTTTATCAACAACATGTCATCTAGCAATACATCATAGAATTCATAAATATATTAAAATTTTATTTAATTTTTTAAGTTTGATTAAAATTAAATAATTTATATATTTTAACAACTTGTTATAAGCACAAAATATCTAGTCCGATGCTAAATTATTTAAAAGTACTTATTGTATCATAAATGTATGTATTATTAATATTTGCAATCTAAAAAATAAAATAAATATTGGACATATCTAAAAATGCTAAAAAATAAAACACATGTTACTTCTTTATTATAAAAGATACCTTTGTCCCCCAAATATAAAAGCATCAAACCATATGATAGTTTTGTTTATTTTACCGTTTAATTTTTATATTTTATTTTCTTAACATTTTCTATATTTAAGTCCACTGCTACCACTACTATAGCAGTGTCAAATTCGATATTTGTTTCCTCTAACAAATCTCATCTCATTTTTTAATCACTTTCAATCCTTAATTTTTCCAATACTTCCTTTAATTGAGAACTAAATTATTCTAAATGATTTTCAGATAATAGCATTAGTAATGAATAACCAATTTTAATTCTTTTATTTATCCTATTTTTTCTATAATTGAAAACTAAATGATTCTAACTATGTTCAGATAATGGCATTAATGATGAAGGTAGTGCTATAAAATTGCCACACCAATTGAATTATTGATTAGTGGTATGTCATTTTTTGGTGATAATGAATATGGATCATTTGATTGAAACCTTATTCCTAAAAAAACTCTCTCATCATTCTAAAACTCAAGCTCTCTTTGTTAACTAAACCCTAAATGAAAAACAATCCAACAAAAGAAAAACAAACATCACCAGTTGAGAGCGTCTATCCACCTCCATCAATTTCTACCAGTACAACATCTATCCACCTGCTTCACTCCCTCAACTCCTCCTATACCACTAATTGAATAAACATATTGGCTGTGTATATTAGATGATAAGATTGAGTAAATATACTGCTCCTTTAGTTACGGCTATCGATGTACTGCTATGGTGATTGATGGGTGTTATAATTGTTGTTAATGGTGTGTTATTATTCTTTAAGAAAAATGAGATTAAATTGGATTTTTATTATCCTTTAAATCTCTTGTGCAAAGATAACAATTACTTATCTAGTGAAGAATATCATTGGTGGCTTCAATGATAATGATGGTGGTGGTGGATTATTGGTTGGATTCTTTTTGTGGTTGTGATAGTGGATACAATCATAGTGGATTCTTGGTTAGATTATTGTCAAGTGTCATAAATATTGTCACAGTCGTGATGCCAAATGATATTCAATTTCCTTGATACATTGGGAGCATCTTTACTAGCCAACACTACTATAAACTTTCAGATTTGATTTCAGCAGGAGAAAGAATTAAGCAAGGCATTGAAGACCTATAAACTGAGGGTAACAGTTCAAAAAGACAATACGCTGGGAAGAAGAAAGAAGGAGAAACCCATATGGTAAGAGGATATACCCCAGTTGCTCCAATACATATTAACCCATAGTATTACCCATCACAAGTCTCATATGTTGCTAATGTAGCATCAGAAGTCTACCCTTATCAGTCTCTCACAACTTACTAAGTGAGTTAATATTCCAACACAAATCCACTTCCCTAAGTAGCAAATAATAGAAATACTTTTAGGAATAATAATACTCAACAGGCAAATCACTTGCAGGGGAGAAAGGTGGAACAATTTGACCCTATCCTGTATCATACACTGAGTTACTATCCCAACTCATTCAGATCCACCAAATATGTCCAATGACAATTGAGCCTATAAATCCTCCATATCCTAAATGGTATGAGCCAAATGTAAAGTGTGACTATCATACAGGAGTAATTGGATATTCCAATCAAAATTGTATGACATTTAAGAAAAAGGTACAAATTCTCATTAAGATAGGATGACTAAAATTTAACTAAGGAGCAAAAGCCCTTAACGTTAATAATAACCCTCTACCAAATCATGATGAAGGTAAGGTCAATGCAACTTTTTCAGGGTATGGAGAGCAATACAAATTTGACGAAAATAAAGTTCTCATATCCCTCTTTCAAGTATCACACCAGGCAAATATAGTTGAAGTACAAACAAATTGCAAAGAAAAATAGAGTGGGGGCAGTTTAGTTTATGAATATCATTGTGGTAGCACTGATCATTTAATAAATGAGTGTTATCAATTTAAGCAAAAAGTGTAAGAATTGATTGATTCTAAAATCATAATCTTTAGCAATAGAAAAGAAGAAGTTTATATGTGGGAGAGGGTTCACGCATTCCATTACCTCGGCTATTTAGTTTAGCCGATATGGTGGCAAGAGAAATGATAAAGAGAAACCATTTTATCCATGCTTATGACTAGGAAGAAAGAATTAAGGAGTAAGCTAATATATTGAACCTCTAACTAATTATTACAAAGCTGGACTAGGGTATACACCATCAAAAGTGGATAGAAAAAAAGCAGAGAGGGAGAGAAGAGAAAAATGAATAGTAATATTAGAAAATAGAGAAACTCCAATTAAAAAAATTGTCTTCCCACCTTTAATGGAAACATTTAAAAGTGTTGGTATTCTTTCTCCAAAATTATAAATAGTGGAAAGACCAATAGCATTAGTTAAACTGGTTCAGGACAATAACAATGGTCATAGAGGAAGAATCAAGTGCAGAGGCAGAATAATGGGTCCAACCTTATCCTCTAAACATCAATCTGAATAATTAGAAGGCATACTAGCTTTCTATTTTAGGCTTAAATTAATTCGTTTGCTATAAAGTAATGCCTTTTCGATTTGAAAAATTGGGGGCAATGTGCTAAAGAGCAACAGTTACATTGTTTCATGATATGACGCCTAAAGAAATTGAAGTATATATTGACGATATGATTGCTAAATCATGACCAGGCAAAGATCACATTACAGTTGCGCCAAAACTTTATGAATAATTAGGAGAATATCAAATTAATTTGAATCATGCAATGTGTCTTTGGAGTCACTTTAAAAAGTTGTTAGGGTTTGTAATTAGTGAAAAGGGGATAGAAATATATTTAGACAAAATCAAAGCAATAGTAGAAATGCATGAGCTAGGAAAAAGAAGTGAGAAGTTCTCTTAAAAAAATAAATTACATCGCTTTTCATATTGCAATTAATTACAACCTATGAAGTAATTTTCAGACTCCTAAAAAAGATTAACCCAACACAATAGAATAAGGAATCTTAAGAGGCTTTCGACAAAATCAAACAATATTTGTAAAACCTAGCAATTTTACGTCTATCTGACCGAGGGAGGTCGCTCATTTTAGAAAAGTCCATGAGGGCTGTTTTAGGATAACATGATTATTCTGGAAAGAAAGAATATGGCATTTATTATATAGTTTAAGGCTAAGTATTCCATGATAGAGAGAACTTGTACAAGACTCGCATGGGTAGCTCATGAACTCAAACATTACACGTTATGCTAGACTACCTGGTTGATTTCTAAAATGGATCCCATTAAGTACATATTTGAAAAATCAAGGTTGACGGGAAGAATAACTCAATGACAGGTTTGTTATCCGTGTATGACATTATTTTCTTGACTCAGTAGGCAATAAAAAGAAGTACCATAGCGGATTATTAGCAGATAGAACAATTAAGGATTACGAGCCAATACAATCAGATTTTTCAGATGTGAACATAATGGTGATTAATAATGAGGGAAAAAATTTAGAAAAATTGGATCATGAAGTTGTTGGGAATTGATATTAAAACAAACGAAAAGGTGCAACATAAGCAAAATAAATTTTTTTCAATTCCCACAAAGGATCTCACTGATGTAAAGTAGCCATAACACATAAAACAAGTAAATATATGGAGAAGGCTTATAAATGGAGTATGCCGCTAATTCTTATCAGTGCTTCTAGCTTTGTTGATTCTTGATTCTTCAAGAACGACTGATGCACTTAAAAGCTACTAAAATGACCTATCCTTTTTGGTGATCTATACAAGACTCTAAGTAAAGATCTCTTAGATAACTTTTAAGAGATTAAGAAGAGATGTAAGAGATTACATGCTAGTTCCAAGCAAGGAGATGATCAATTAATCTTATTGATTGATTCACGTAAGGTATTCTTCTCAAGAAAATATTTTTTCTTGATAAAGACATCAATCTTTACATCCCCATATATCTCTTTCTATATATATGGCCTTTTAATCAAAATTTTTAAAGATTTAGGATTACTGCAAAATTATAGCCTGCGTTAACTTACGATTTTGATTTCTAATTGGACTTTGGTTAATTAAGTTATAACCCATAGATAATAAACTCATTATAGGCCCACTGTAGAAGGCCTATTAGCTTTTAATTAATTAATCTTCAATTAGACCTAATACAAATGAGCTTAAGCCTAATGATTAATGTAATACCCTATTTTTCTCAATAATAATAATAATAATAATAATAATAATAATAATAAAATAATATATAAAAGAAAGGGATTTCTTTTCGTTCTTTTTCTTTCCCCTCCCGTTTCCCTTCTCTCTTCTCCCTTTCCTCCCCCTCTCCCTCCTCCTTTCCTTTCTCTTTTCCTTCCCCTTCCCTCCCCCTCGCCGGCTGTCTCTCCTCCCTCCTTACCTATGCGCCATTCGGGCCATCACCGACGCCGCCAGCTCCCTTCCTCTTCCGCTGCCGACGCCGACCGAAGAAAAAGAGGCTGTCATCGTCGTTCAGCCTCCTGCCAGCATCCTTTCAATAAACCGACGCTGGAAATGGACTCCCCACCCTTAAAAATCCCGGACGCGACATTCCTTACTACGATATTCCCTACCGGCAGCCTCGAGAAGCGTCACCGAGTAGCACTTTTTCGGCTCCGATTCAGCGCCTTCAGGTCACTTCCGGCCGAAATTCTTGTATTTTTGGACTTCCTGCAACTCGAGCTTCGCGTAGGCGCTTTCGGATTTGAATTCCCACACCGTTGGCGGGACCGGCTTCCGGACCCTTTTGTTTTCCGAACGCGCTAAATATTGCAATTTTGACTTAGTAAAATTTTATTTAGACTCTAAAAATTATGTTGTAATTTTTAAAAAATATTGTGGCTATTAATTACATGTGATGGATAACTTAAAAATTAATTGAATTTAATTAATTGTGTTGTGGTGTATTGCGGAGTCGGGAAAAAGTAATGCAGTTCTGGTGGCTCGATTCCTGTTATTTAATTGCAGTATATTTGATGTGTCTTTGTGTCACAACCAAATTTATTTATTTCTTTTTATTAATAATTAATATTCATTAGCATGTCATTAAACATGTCATTTGCATCATGATTATATATGATCTATTTTATTATATTATGTGGTAGATAAATAAATTATTTAGTTACATATTGATTTAATTGAAAAGTAATGATTTTGGACTAAATTGAAAAGTTAGAAAGAAAGAGAATTAAATTGTAATTTGCCTATTTCCACACCAATATACCACCTCTTTCATTTGTTCTTATCTACGTATGCTTTCCAATTTCCTTTTCTTCTTTGTCTCTCTCATTTTTCTCCTTTCCTTCTTCAACTTTGATTTTCCAAATCAAACTCTACAAAACTTTTAGTAAGTGAAAATCAAATTCTTCTTTTAAACTTGAAAGATTTGGGCTTTATTAATCAAGGAAAACAAAGGTGAGTAATTTTAATTGCTTGATTTTGCTGTAAATTAGGGTTAATGATATGAAATTGTTGATGATTATGTGTTTTGGAATTGTTTAATTAAGAGTAAACATGCTTTTACTTGTGATCTTGAAGCTGAAATTTCTGGGCAGATTTTTCACTTATGATTTCGTGACCTTAGAGGCTTTATCTCGAAAATTTTCAAACATGAAAGTTGTAGGTATATGTCTCAAGAATATCTCTGTAAAATGGTTTTGCAGATTGTTGAGTGAGTAGGAACTTATGAGGTTCGATTTTGCTGCTGCTCTGTTTTTGGTTCAGCAGGTGACCTGGTTTTTGTGCTGACATTTTGAGGCATTTAGAGGCTGAACCAAACAGAGAGTTAAACATGAAAGTTGTTCATTTATATATGTAGTATATGTCTGAAAAATTTCATAATTTTTGGTTGAGTATAACGTGAGATATATTGAACTTAATATGGCCTGCCCGAAACTGTTTTAAGCAGAAATCGGGCTTAGGATTCAGAAATTTGTTGCTAATTGTGTGTTTCACAACTTGAGCTAGAAAAGTCCAAATTGAGTAAAATTAGTGTCTATAGAAACTTTAGAATGTTAACTTTATATGGAGAGTTTCATCAGAAAATTCATTCGTTTGATTGGTCATTTAATAGGAAACTTTTTTCCCGTCTTAGATGGAAATTTGAGAAATTTGTATAGAAAATGCCATAACTATTTCTATACCAATGATTTTGAGGTGATTCTTTCTGCTATGATTTCTATAAAAATGGAAGTGTAATTCTGGAAAATATGAGATTTTTATTAATTGTACATAAGTTTTAGTGTAATTTCTAAGTCAGTACCTACAAGCTGCCTTCATCAACAAATATGTTGATTTGTTGTCATTCATCTCATGCATCATATTAATATCTAAAATATATGTTATTTTGTTGAAATGTGATATTTTATTGATAGTAAATATATATATATATATATATATATATATATATATATATATATATATATTTATGCCTTGTGATTGAATTGTATTTGTATTGAATATGTGAATAGGTTCATCCAAAGGCAAGGAAGTGGTAAGAGAAAAGAATAGGATTACTTTGTTATCCTATAACTTTTGGTAAGTATTTAATAGACTAAACTTTGTGTATATTGAGTAGGGACTGTTTGATTACTTGATAATTTCTTGGTTGACCGAGTTGATATTAGTTATGTTTTTGGCTTGTTATAAAGTGAATTGATTGTGATGTGTTGTGAAGTGAATTGATTGTGATGTGTTGTGAAGTGAAATGATTGTGATTAAGGATTGATAACTTTTGTATGGATATTGTGTGATCGGAAAGCTGAGGCCGGATAGCTACCCGAGTATGTGAGATGGCAAGACCGAGCCGGATAGTCTTGTCAAGTGGTTACCGAAATTTAAAAATGTGAGGAAATGTAAGGATGAGTCATCCGATCCTAATTTGATAGAAATAATGTGGAATTGAATTATTTGACTTGGTTGAGTTTGAGATTATTTGCATTACGTGAGATGAAATTATATGTTTATGAGAATAACCGAAATGGTTGATTTTGTGATTGTTAGTTAAGTGTTGGTATAATTTTCTGTATTGATAAAGATTTGATAATTCTAGCCTAATATACTATAGTTTAGTAAATTAAATGCTTATTGAGTCGCTAGCTCATTCCTTAGCAATTTTTTTTTCAGTTAGTGCAGTTGTAGATAGCCTTAGTCATGCATTGCTCTTTTGCATCAGTCAATATTATCGGTGGGCCGGAGGAGTTATCTAAAGCATTGGGGCATTTTGGGAACTTGTGTGAATTAAACTACTATATAAATATTTCTTATATATATTAAGTATGTCATGCCACTTAAATTGTATGAATGTATATTGTAACTAAGTAGTAAATTATGTTTATAAAGTTATATATATATATATATATTGCTATTCAATGGGAAGTTTGAGTTGGGGTGTTACAGTTTTTGGTATCGGAGAGCGGGATTAGACCATTGGGACATAAGTTTGAGTACTTATATTTGTGTTTATGTTATGTTATATGAAGGTGTGTATGTGTTGTGATATGTTAAAGTGAGTTGGAATTTTTAATATGTTCCAATATGTTAAATGCTTGTGTGATTGAATTGATGGGAATAGAGGGGATTAAGAGCATAACATGCAAGCATATAGTAATTATGCACAACCATTTATTGTTGTGAAGTTTGTTAATGATATAGGCATGGATGAGCACTCCACCGGCCCAAGTAGGTTCACATTCGCCGATTCATGCACATCATATTGAACAAGAACAGATGCATGAAAATGAACAGTCCAAGGAAAAGTCGAAGGGTATGCTCAAAGAAATACCGAAGAGTTAAGAAGATTAGCTCAACAATGACCACCACCTCCACTAAACGTGCACTGCATTGGATGCAAACTTTGGAAAGTTAAGAAAGCATGGTGGGAAAGAGTTTGAGGGACAACTGATCCAATTGTAGCAGAGGAATGGCTAAAGTCTGTTAAAGGTGTGTTTACACAATTTAATACCCAACCGACAACCCAAATGAAAGTGAGGTATGCAACCTCATTATTTCTTAAGGATGCTAGAAATCGGTGGGAGGCAGTCCCGGTAGCCAAACACAACCATTGACAATGACATGGGAAGAATTCTTAAAGGAGTTCAAGATGAAGTATATGCCACCAATATATCAAGAGAGGAAGAAACTTGAATTCCTTGAATTGAAATAAAATGAGATGTCTGACTATGAATTACAATTTACAAGGTTATCTAGGTATGCACCGGAGGAAGTGGCAACCGGTGAAGAGAAATAGATTTGAGAGGGGTTTGAGATTGGAGATTCGTGAAAAGTTGGCAGTGCAACCACCTACCTTTATTGCTTTATTGGAAGCTGCAACAAGAGCAGAAGAATTATTCTTAGAAAGAAATATATTAGAAGCAAAGAAAAAGAAGATAATTGGGACATTTACTCCATCTTTCTCTAGAGGTACCTCATTTACACCTAGGGGAGGATCAGGAGGTCAGCGAGGAGGTTTTAGAGGAAGGGGTAGTTATCAGTTTAGAGGGCCAAGTAGTATAACTTTGGGTAGAAGTGGTGGATCAGTGAACATGCGAGGTAATTCTGGGTTTACTGGTAGAGGATATAGACCCGTTTGTGGCACTTGTGGAAGGACCCATTGAGGAGAGTGTTGGGGACCGAGAGTGCAGGTTTGTTATAGATGTGGGAAACCTGGGTATTATGCCAATGAGTGTGTGGTAGGTAGAGGAGCATCGAGTACCTACCATTCAGGAGGACAAAGTAGTGTTGGGGATAATGTAGTACCTACAACGACTGGTCGTGGTAGAGGTAGGGGAGGTAGAAGTGCGGCATATGTCCATATTGAAGATGCGAACCAATCCTTACCGGGCAGAGTGTATCTTTATTACGAGGCAGGAAGCAACTACTTCTCCAGAGATAATAACTGGTATAATTCCTATTTGTAGGCATGATGCATATGTGTTAGTTGACCCCGGATCTACATGTTCATTCATTTCATGTGATTTTGCATTGAAAATGCATTGTGCCATTGAATCTTTAGGACATGATATTTGTGTTTGATGCCTGCTTCGGAGGAGTAATAATGGTGAATAATCGTAGTTCGGGCTTGTTCTGTGATGATTTATGGTACAAATATGTCGTTAGACCTAATTGTGATCAATTTGCGAGATTTTGATGTGATATTGGGAATGGATTGGTTATCTAGAAATCATGTCATAGTTGATCGCTTTAACGAAGGAAGTAAAAATGGTTATAGATGGGGAAATAAAAATAGTGTTCACGGGTGACGGGAAAATTGTACCTACATGTTTGATTTCTGCCACTCGCTTTTCATTTAATGAAATTTGGGTGTGATGCTTATCTTGTGAATGTGGTAGACACCGGAATTGTTAGTCCATGGGTTTCAGAGGTACCAATAGTCAAAGAATTCCCGGATGTATTTCTAGAAGAATTACCTGGATTGCCACCTCAACGAGAAGTGGATTTTGAAATTGAAACTATTCCAGGAGTTGCTCCTATTTCTATAGCACCTGCTGAATGGCACCGTGAATTACGGGAATTGAAAAGCAACTTAAGGATTTATTGGAGAAAGGTTATATTCGACCTAGTATATCACCGTGGGGAGCTCCAGTGTTGTTTGTGAAGAAAAGGATGAAAGTATGAGACTTTGCATTGATTATAGGAAGTTGAACCAAGTTACTATCAAGAACAAATATCCTTTACCTCGCATTGATGATTTGCTTGATCAACTCGGAGGGGCAATCGTATTCTCCAAAATTGATTTGAGATCCGGGTATTGGCAATTAAAGGTTAGAGAGACTTCTATACCTAAAACGGCATTTCGGACACGATATGGTCATTATGAGTTTGTTGTTATGCCATTTGGTTTGACCAATGCACCGCAGCGATTCATGTCTTTGATGAATAATATTTTCAACCGTATCTTTATCAATTTGTGATAGTCTTCATTGATGATATTCGATATACTCCGAAATTCGAAGACCATGAACATCATTTAAGAACAGTATTACAAACTTTGAGAGAAAAACAGTTATATGGTAAGTTTAGTAAATGTGAGTTCTGGATGAATAACATTGCATTTTTGGGGCATATTATATCTGCACAAGGTGTTCAACCGGACCCATCTAAGGTGAAGGCTATTCAGGAGTGGGAATCACCAAGAAATATTTCGGAAGTTCGTAGTTTTCCGGGATTGGCTGGGTACTATAGAAGATTCGTGAAGAACTTCTCCATTTTAGCAAAGCCATTGACTAATCTATTAAAGAAACAAGTGACTTTTTAGTGGAATGATAAATGTCAAGCTAGTTTTGAGGAGTTGAAAAATAGATTGATTACAAAGCACCTATACTTACATTACCTATACAAGGAGGGAATATGTAGTCTATACAGATGCTTCACTTAATGGTTTGGGTTGTGTATTGATGCGAATGGAAGGGTTATTGCTTATGCTTCTAGACAACTTAAACCTCATGAACAAAATTATCCTACACATGATTTAGAATTGGCTGCAATTATACATGCTTTGAAAACTTGGAGACATTATCTTTATGGAGAGACATTTCGGATATTCAACGACCACAAAAGCTTAAAGTACATACCTACACGGGAAAGAGTTGAACCTCGTGCAACGAAGATGGATGGAATTATTGAAGGATTATGATTGTACCATTGATTATCACCCAGGAAAAGCAAATGTTGTGGCGGATGCACTTAGTAGGAAGACTTTAGAAAGGGTTGCGGTATGATTTCATATCGGATGAGTTCCTTAATTTCGCTAAGAGCTATGGATATGCATTTTTCTATAAAGAATGGGGTATTATTGACTACAATGAAGACTAGTCCCCAGATACTAGATGAGATCAAACATGCACAAGGTAGTGATGCATACTTAAAGAAGTTACAGAAGAAGGTGCAAGATGGTAAGACAAGTGAACTAATCGAGCGAGATGATGGAATGTGGGTTATGAAAACCAGAGTATATGTACCTAATGTAGCCGCATTGAAACAAAAGATTCTTTGGGAGGCTCACAATTCTCCTTATTCAATGCACCCGTGGGAGTACAAAAATGTATAACAATTTGAAGCCACATTATTGGTGGTCAGGCATGAAGAGGGAAGTTGCAGAATATGTAGCTAAATGCCTAACTTGTCAACAAGTGAAAGCAGAACATCAATCACCTGCAGGTAAATTACAATCTTTAATTATACCTGAGTGGAAGTGGGAAAGAATTACTATGGACTTTGTTGTTGGTTTGCCTCGCACTTTTAGGAGAAATGATGCTATTTGGGTAATAGTTGATAGGTTAACAAAATCAGCGACTTTTTACCTATTCAATGAATGATTCATTGGATAAGCTAGCCAACTTGTATGTGAAAGAAATTGTTAGGTTGCATGGTGTACCTATCTCCACTGTTCCGCATGAGGGATCCTCAGTTTACATCTCATTTCCGGAAGAGCTTACAAGTGGCAATGGGAACTAAATTGCATTTCAGTACTGCTTTTCATCCTCAAACAGATGGGCAATCTGAGAGAACTATTCAAACTTTTGAAGACATGTTACGGGCTTGTGCATTAGAGTATAGCGGAAATTGGGATGAACAGGTACCACTTATGGAATTTGCTTATAATAATAGTTTTCATTCTAGTATTGGTATGCCACCATACGAGGCATTATATGGGAGAAAATGTAGAAGCCCTATATGTTGGGATGTAGAAGGGTTGAGACAATTGGAAGGTCCTGAAATTATTCAAGAAACAGTAGACAAGATACAAGTTGTGAAGCAGTGTATCAAGGCCGCACAAGATAGACAGAAAAGCTATGCAGATAAACACAGAAGGGGAATTGAGTATGAAGTTGGGGATAAGGTTTTCTTGAGAGTATCACCATGGAGGGGTATCCTTCGATTTGGTAAACAAGGTAAACTAAGTCCTCGATATATCTAGTCAGTATGAGATTTTAGAGCGGGTTGGTCCTTTAGCCTATAGACTTGCATTACCCCCAGAGTTAGCTCAAGTACATAATGTTTTCCATGTTTCTATGCTTCGACGATATCGATCTGATCCTAGCCATGTCATCAAGATACCAGAAATTGAAGTTTCTGAGAAACTCACATATGTTGAAGAACCGATTCAGATATTAGACCGACAGGTTAGAAAATTAAGAAACAAGGAAATTCCTATGGTAAAGGTGAAATGGAGTCAACATTCATCTAAGGAAGCAACTTGGGAAGTAGAGAAGCATATGATGGATAAATACCCGAGCTTATTTGGCATGTCTGTTGGCGATTAGTTAATTTCGAGGACGAAATTTTTTAAGTGGGTAGGAATTGTCACAACCAAATTTATTTATTTCTTTTTATTAATAATTAATATTTATTAGCATGTCATTAAACATGTCATTTGCATCATGATTATATATGATCTATTTTATTATATTATGTGGTAGATAAATAAATTATTTAGTTACATATTGATTTAATTGAAAAGTAATGATTTTGGACTAAATTGAAAAGTTAGAAAGAAAGAGGATTAAATTGTAATTTGCCTATTTCCACACCAATATACCACCTCTTTCATTTGTTCTTATCTACGTATGCTTTCCAATTTCCTTTTCTTCTTTGTCTCTCTCATTTTTCTCCTTTACTTCTTCAACTTTGATTTTGCAAATCAAACTCTACAAAACTTTTAGTAAGTGAAAATCAAATTCTTCTTTTAAGCTTGAAAGATTTGGGCTTTCTTAATCAAGGAAAACAAAGGTGAGTAATTTTAATTGCTTGATTTTGCTGTAAATTAGGGTTAATGATATGAAATTGTTGATGATTATGTGTTTTGGAATTGTTTAATTAAGAGTAAACATGCTTTTACTTGTGATCTTGAAGCTGAAATTTCTGGGCAGATTTTTCACTTATGATTTCGTGACCTTAGAGGCTTTATCTCGAAAATTTTCAAACATGAAAGTTGTAGGTATATGTCTCAAGAATATCTCTGTAAAATGGTTTTGCAGATTGTTGAGTGAGTAGGAACTTATGAGGTTCGATTTTGCTGCTGCTCTGTTTTTGGTTCAGCAGGTGACCTGGTTTTTGTGCTGACATTTTGAGGCATTTAGAGGCTGAACCAAGCAGAGAGTTAAACATGAAAGTTGTTCATTTATATATGTAGTATATGTCTGAAAAATTTCATAATTTTTGGTTGAGTATAACGTGAGATATGTTGAACTTAATATGGCCTGCCCGAAACTGTTTTAAGCAGAAATCGGGCTTAGGATTCAGAAATTTGTTGCTAATTGTGTGTTTCACAACTTGAGCTAGAAAAGTTTAAATTGAGTAAAATTAGTGTCTATAGAAACTTTAGAATGTTAACTTTATATGGAGAGTTTCATCAGAAAATTCATTCGTTTGATTGGTCATTTAATAGGAAACTTTTTCCTGTTCGCTTAGATGGAAATTTGAGCAGCTGTATAGAAAATGCCATAACTATTTCTATACCAATGATTTTGAGGTGATTCTTTCTGCTATGGTTTCTATAAAAATGGAAGTGTAATTCTGGAAAATATGAGATTTTTATTAATTGTACATAAGTTTTAGTGTAATTTCTAAGTCAGTACCTACAAGCTGCCTTCATCAACAAATATGTTGATTTATTGTCATTCATCTCATGCATCATATTAATATCTAAAATATATGTTATTTTGTTGAAATGTGATATTTTATTGATAGTAAATATATATATATATATATATATATATATATATATATATATTTATGCCTTGTGATTGAATTGTATTTGTATTGAATATGTGAATAGGTTCATCCAAAGGCAAGGAAGTGGTAAGAGAAAAAGAATAGGATTACTTTGTTATCCTATAACTTTTGGTAAGTATTTAATAGACTAAACTTTGTGTATATTGAGTAGGGACTGCTGTTTGATTACTTGATAATTTCTTGGTTGACCGAGTTGATATTAGTTATGTTTTGGCTTGTTATAAAGTGAATTGATTGTGATGTGTTGTGAAGTGAATTGATTGTGATGTGTTGTGAAGTGAAATGATTGTGATTAAGGATTGATAACTTTTGTATGGATATTGTGTGATCGGAAAGCTGACGGGATAGCTACCCGAGTATGTGAGATGGCAAGACCGAGCGGATAGTCTTGTCAAGTGGTTACTGAAATTTAAAAATGTGAGGAAATGTAAGGATGAGTCATCTGATCCTAATTTGATAGAAATAATGTGGAATTGAATTATTTGACTTGGTTGAGTTTGAGATTATTTGCATTACGTGAGATGAAATTATATGTTTATGAGAATAACCGAAATGGTTGATTTTGTGATTGTTAGTTAAGTGTTGGTATAATTTTCCTGTATTGATAAAGATTTGATAATTCTAGCCTAATATACTATAGTTTAGTAAATTAAATGCTTATTGAGTCGCTAGCTCATTCCTTAGCAATTTTTTTTTCAAAGTTAGTGCAGTTGTAGATAGCCTTAGTCATGCATTGCTCTTTTGCATCAGTCCAATATTATCGTGGGCCGGAGGAGTTATCTAAAGCATTGGGGCATTTTGGGAACTTGTGTGAATTAAACTCTGTATAAATATTTCTTATATATATTAAGTATGTCATGCCACTTAAATTGTATGAATGTATATTGTAACTAAGTAGTAAATTATGTTTATAAAGTTATATATATATATATATATATATTGCTATTCAATGGGAAGTTTGAGTTGGGGTGTTACACTTTGGCAGGTTCTGGACCCCTTTTACAGGGGGTAAATGTTCGTAATGTAGGAGAAGTTCTACTGAATTTTCGACAAATTTCTTGAGTCTAAATTAATTTTAGGTAGTCTAATCTAAGGGTCTAGGCCTAGAAAAAAAATTTAAGAATATCTATTAATTGAGTGTTTTCATAGATAGATAATCCATCCTTCCCGCCAGCTCCACCTGAGGCATAGGAGCAGACTGAGAGACCTGTAACAATCAACACCAAGAGATGAATGAGCCAAATTGATATTTGAATTGAGCTCCTTCTTATCCGCCGAACCAGCCAATCTTAGGCTTAACCGATAGCTTTCTTCATGCTACCAGGGTAGGTCAGTTTCTTCCTTAATCCGTAACGTAACGACTGAGGAGCGCGTCAGAAATGTAAGTTAAAATCATATAATCACTGCACTATTGTTATGTCTAAATTTAATACGATGCTTTAGTAATTTATGTCTAATGCGATTATCAGTATCGCATTATAAATAATTTCATTTAATTATTAATTACTAAGAATAATTTTAATAATATTATTATTGAAATTATATCGTTATTTTGATATCATAATTAATGTTATTTTAATACAATTATTATTATTTATATACACAAAATGCATGTTTGCTTTATCCAAATTTCTAAATCTTTATTTCGGTATGTGTTGAATGATTATGTTAGACTATGATTAATATATATGTGTTATGATTGTGACATTGGGATGAGGCTATAGTAGAACATGCCACTTGATGGATTATATCAGGACCGCGTGCGCACTGGTAATAATCAGAGATAGGTAACAATGTTATTTTGGATTTTTGCCCTGGTCGAGTATAACTCTCTAGGTTGTGAAAGTTAACTGCCGGAGAAAGGTCCCTAGTCGAGCAATGCTCTCTAGGCGCCGGCTTAGTTGGGAATCAAGTGTTCAGGTTGGATGTAAGGACCCTAGTCGAGATTCGCTTTCTAGACGCCAGACCTATTGGAATAAGAGAGTCGAAAGGCTGCTAGTATTTGGGGTTAGAGTTCTACTGAGCCACTCATCCCATAAGTCTTGAAATGTATTTTATATTTTTTATTATGGTATGACTCGCATTTGATGTACAATGGCATGTTATACTGAGATAATAAGTATTATTTTATAGAGGAGACTGCATTAGTCATAGGATTATTTGATTTTAACTCACTCCCGAGACTGACAATCTCATTTTTATTTTTCAGGTGACAGTTAGAATTCTTCGCCATCATGCATTATGACAGTCCGATTTCTTTCTTCATCGGGCTCGTTGTAAATAATCTGTACTTTTATATTTTTAGTTATTTCATACTCTAGATCTTGCGCAGTAAAGTACTTTTAATTTGTTATGATTATTCTAGTCCATGATAGACGTGAGATATTATAAAGACCAGTTAGAATTATTTATGGCATCTCAGTCAGGATAAATATGATATTTCATAAGCATTTTATTGAATTATCGGTTAGTAAGGCTTACTACGGGATTCGATGGTCTTAAGCCTACCCATTCCCTAGTATCGATCACGGACCCACAGATCGGGTCGTGACAATTAAAGTCTCAAATTAATTACCATTTAATGACTATTTGTGTATATGACCAAAAAGATTCCTAAATTGTTGGCAATGAATATGGATTATGAATTAAACTTCTTTAATTCAATATTAATTATCTAATTAAAATTAATCAATATTCATAGATCAATATTGGCATCTAGTAATGTATCATGACTACCCAAATGTGTAGGAATGATTAAAATAATTTAGTTAATATTTTTAGTGAATAATCTTGCAATGTAATTCAATCATTTTATCGTACTTCTATCCCAATTGATTCATAGAGTATGGATGCAAGTGTCAACTCTATAATTGAAACAATCATATTTGTTCTTAATAATTGCATATAATATTTTGAATAAGATCTATAAAACACTTTTCATAATCTTCATTTGTACAACCTTGGCAAAAAATTTCCATGTTAAATCAATAATCATCATATGAAGGTCCCATGACATATTACCTTGGGCAATGAATTCTTTATTGATAACTTATTATTTTTATATGACTCTTACTATACCCAATTGTTAGCCTAAGTGCCTTGTCACGTGGCTTAATTCCTTATTTTGATCTTGACAAATAAATTGAAGTGTTGATGTAATCATTCTTCAAGTGTTGATATTGTACTTATGTTTTAAAATATTTCAAATTTCTCAAAATCTCAAAAATCGTGGTTGCGATGCATGGCTTTATGACATTTTTACCCATTTTCAATTTTTGTGACCCTAGCAATTGCGGTGGCGAAACTAGTCAAACTAGCCGTTCTTATAGAAATTTGAAATTCGCGATCGCACTTTATGATCACGGTTGCGAATTGCACGATTTCTGTAAATCTTTTACCATTATTTTTGGATGATTTTCAAGGAATTACACTTCTTCAATGCTTTTTTGGTGCTTTTTGACTGTTACTTATGTATAAATACCCTTCATAGATATCTTTACATATAGTTTAATCACTCTACTCCTTTTTAAGTGCAATCTTCTCGTTTTCTAATCATTCTCTCAAAGGCACATACATCCTTATTCTCGCATTCCTCACTTAATAGCTTATAAGAAGATCACCTCTCAAGGCAACATAAAGGCAAAGGTAAAGCCCTAGATGAAGATGTTCTTGCCTCTTCACTAGACATTCCAACCAAGATGAAGGAGACAAGCCAAAAGGCAAGGAATAAGTATAAGATCCTTGCAAAAAAGAAGTTTGAAGCATCAAGGGCCCCTCTGAATATGGACTTATGAAAGTTTGGTATCTATGAAGATGTTTTAAAGCACATCAACAATGTGCAAATGGAGTAGATAACATATTCAAGCATAGATAGATATAAGGAACTCACTTTGGAGTTTTTGGGTTCTTTGGAAGTTAACAAGAGATAAGGAGGAAACTTTGGGTATTTAGCATTATAGTCAATCTCTTTAGGCAAAAGTGTTCACTCACAAGGAATGAACTTAGAGGCATCTTCAACTTTCACGAGCATGACATCAACGCTTTAGAAGACCTTCAAGTAAGTCTAGTTAACTTTTGGAAAAAATCTCAATTGAAACTAAAATAGAAAAGAACTCAAACGCCAAGCATTTTAAATCTCTTCTTCATTGGACTCTTCATAAGATTATTACACTAACCATTCATGGAAGGTATGATGGTAATAAGAAGATAACCTAAAAGGACCTATGCATTCTCTATTGCATGGTTTACAATAAGCCAATCTAACTCACTTACTTTTTCATTGACCATCTTGTCCATCTCTCCAAATCCTTTCGTGGTTTTGCATGGTTTCATCTTATGTCTCCATGATTGTAAACTATTTTAAATTCCTAAACAAAACCAACCTTGTCTTCTTAAAACACTCTTTACCAATGAGCACCAACTATATATTACCATCAAATACTTTCTTCACCCTAAAGTTCTCAAGAAAAAGGGTGATGATTCTTTAGAAGTCATACTAGGTGCAAGTGTCTTTTCCTCTATGGAGTAAGTTTGGGAAAAGAATAGGGCTAGATTACTTTTGGAAGAGGGTGAAGAGGAAGAATAGGAAGATCTAGAGGAGACCAAAAGTAAAGCAAAAAGGGTTGAAAAAAGAGACGGGTGTCCCTCAAGGAAGGATTACCCTAAGGGACAAAATGATGATCTTCATGACTAGGCAAACTAAGAGGATTGAGAACTTTTACCATGAAGATCTCATTGAGATGCAAAAACACCATGGGATCCCTCCCTGTTATTCGAATTTTTGGCATTTATCTGATGATAATTCTAGTGAGGAGGAGGATGACAATGAAGAGGAATTAAGTGGTTCAAAGGATCTTTAGAAGCCATTTTGCATTCATCTCACTTGCATTCATATTTTTAATTTTTTTTATTTTGCTTTGTTGCTTTTTAGTCTTAGGTCCCATTCTTTTATAATTCTGCATTGTCCTCAATGTTAATGATTACTGTTGTGTTTACTTTTCTTTCTTATTGCCTCATTTATTTCTCAATTTTATGCTTTTGTAAGTTACTCTATTTGTTTCACCATTTTGAATTTGATAAAGGGCTAGAGATTACATAACTCGTAACTTATATGCATAAATTAAAGGGAGCAACATCTTAGGGGGAGTTCTTAAAATTTCCTGATGTTTCTACCCTCTTTTAAGAATCTTTCAAGGTTTTTTTAATCTTTTTTTATCAATTTATTTGTCAAGATCAAAAAGGGAGGAGATTGTTAGCCTAAATGCCTTGTTACATGGCTTAATCCCTTCTTTTGATCTTGACAAATAAATTGAAGTGTTGATATGATAATTCTCCAATTGTTGGTGTTACAGCTTAGTTTAAGAAAGGTTGCTTCAAAATTGCGACAGCACCAAGAGGGCGTGACTACGAAAAGCAATATTTTCATAGCAAAAACTTCGAGTCTATAAAAACTCAATATCTCAAAGCCCTACCAGGATAGGCGCGATCATAAAAAGCAAAAATTTTAAGACATAAGAAAATGGATTGGACAGCTCAGATTCATGACCGCACCTCAGGTGGGTGCTACCATAAAACTTGAAGATTAAGTAACTGTTAGGAACCACCAGTGGTAACATTTAAAAACCGCCAATGCCATACCGCCGCGTCAGATAGTCGTTGGTGTAGTTCAAGATTCGTGCCCATGAAACAAGAATTGCAACTACAATTCTGCATTCTGATAAGTTATAGTAATGGTAATTTTTTTGGGATATATATCTAACGGCTCTTTGAAGTTTTTAGGCTATAAAAATCGCATCAAATGGTCATTTATGGTTGAGCAGCAACCTCCAAAAATCCATACACAATTGAATATTTCTCTTTCTTGCAATTAATTTCTTAATTCTTTGTTGTTGTAAGAGTTTGAATGCTCTTGTGAGGTTTGAGCATTAGCCTAAACACTTGGAGTAAGGTGTAAGGATTAGCCTAGGAATAACTCTTGTAAGGGTTGTGTGTTAGCGATTAAAATACCAGTTGTAAGGTTTATTCTGAGCCATAAAACACCAAGTTGGGATTGAGCTTAAAAAACTCCATTTTATAAAGATTGATAGTTTAGTGAATTTCCAGTTGTGAATTGAAGAGTGGACGTAGAGTTTGTTAACACTTGAACTACTATAATTTTTTGTGTCTCATTCTTTATACTCATTCAATCTTTTCTCAAACCAAATTTTAATTTCCCATTTGAAATACCTTTGGCAACCAAGAAGGGAGGGTGAATTAGTTGTTTACAAAAACCAATTTTAATAAAAAACTTTTGCTTTGAAAAATCTGAGTATTAAAACAAATATTAGCGGATGCAATTAATCAAAGTAATTGAAAAATTCTCAATATAGAAAGCAAGAATAAATCACAACATATAGCAACCATAAATATAACAAATATAAGAGTGTAGGGAAGAGAGATTAAAATAAAGGATTTATAGGGGTTTGACCATCTCTTTGCCTACATCCACTCCTCAAGCTTCACTTGGGATTTCCAATATTAATGATCTTTTTACAGGTGTAAGATCAAACCCAAGTATTTTCAAGCTCACACTCAAACTTTTTAAAAGTGTTTTGATGGCTAACACTCAAACCTTCAAACCCAAGTATTTTTCTATGGCTAACACTCAAAACTAAGTGTTTTTAATGGCTAAGATTCAAACCCTTAAACCTATGTATTTTATGCCCTTATAATATAAAATGATTTAGAAAACAAAGAAACTAAGTTCACTCTTACAAATATAGCTCAATAGTAAAAGGTAGAGTGAATTTACAACCCCACACAAAAGTGTTACAAACTTACAAATGAAGAACACGAGGGCTTGCTGATGAATTCTATGCTCAAAGATATATAAAGGTGTTTTCCACTTGTATTTATTCTTTGGAGAGCTTAAAAACCTTCAAGTTCATATTCTAAATGAGTATTTATAGTATCTTTCATCCATATAGTCATTACAAAAGTTGGTTAAATCAAATTCTCTCTAATAGTTATAAAATCATCATTAAATGCATTATCGGCGTAAATTTTGCAGTAAGAAAATCACTATCATGGTCGCACCAAATATGACCATTGGAAAGTAGCGGTCACGATCTAGGTTGCGATCTCAACTGGACTATTTTTGCTCAATTTCACAGTCGTGATTTTTATGTCGCGAGCGCGATTACTTTCAAATTCAATATCTTAAGCTCTATAACTCCAAATGATGAACCGTTTTTGTTGTAAAACCCTTTTTAGTCTATTACAACTTTGTAATTTTAAGGAATATAAAATTTAGTCATATTCATACTTCAGAAAATCAGAATATTTTATTGGTCATCTCGGCATTACACTTCAGATATGTTTAAGTATTTTAACTGTTGTGTCTTTCATACACCTCAGATTGATGTAAACCTTTTGCATATAAAACTAGACTTTCAAGGCTATATATTTGAAGAATGGAATTTTAAAAATCCTCTTGTAGAAATAATACCACTAACTCTAATTATCCTCATCTGTTGTAGTCTAATCTGACAGCTTGAGCATAATTCACTCAAAATTCGAAAGTCGATTTTTCTAGCTCCAAAAATTATTCTAATTTTTATTCCTAAAACTAGAGTGATATAGCTATCCATCCATATATGGTTTGCCCTAATATTCTCTTCCAAGTAGTACAATTTATTCTTTAAACTTAACTAACTAATTTTATTCCATGGAGGTCATGGTTGTCCACACGAGTTTCTTGAATCAATATGCTCTTTGCATTGTCCTTATATGTTCTATCCCTCTTCCATATTATTACTTCATCATTTTATCTTGATTTTCATATTGACTCAAGCCTTCAAGACTTTAACTCTTGAATTAATATTCATGCTTTTGTCTTTATCTTCATCTTGCATACTCCAAACATTAATATATATTTACTTCATTGCATCAATGGCAATTAAAGAGTACCTACTAACAATAATAACCTAAACAAGATTATTAGTAGTAATAATGTTTTGCATCATCAAAAGCACATATGAAATCTTGGGTCAACAATCTCCCCTTTTTTGATGATGACAAAACATTGACGCAATAATCAAAATAATTCTCCATCTTTTTGGAATCATTCAAAAAGGGTTATTAACATAAAGTGTATATATTATAAATACAAGAGATTAGATAAATGCATAAAATTAAAAGATACATGTATATTTTCCATTTCATTTGCAACTTGAGGATCTCAATGATATATTTTTCCCCCTTAAATAGGTAATTTATGCATATTTAAGAGCATATCTCCCCCTCAAACTAATAATTTTTTAGCATAAACTAAGAATGCTCATGAACTATAGAATGATATGAACCATTTAAAAAGTGAATGATCATATAAATATTAATTAATCCTTCCTATAATGTATGATAATTTGAAATCTTAGGAAATGAGAGTGTATATTCAAACACTTCATATCTAAAACAAATGTGTAAGTGAGGTTTGATTATACTCTCCTTAATATGATAGAAATTTGATGCACGATTCTCCTTTTTTTATGGCAAGATTTCTATAGTAGATCATTTAGCTACTCCAATTTATTTCCACTCTTTGTAGCTTGATCAATTGACATTTGAATGTTAGAGAGAATCTTTGAAGCTTTGGCTACAAAACAAAAACTACTACCTTTCTACAAGTAGCGTTAATCCATTTATATCTCCCCCTAAGCATTATCATCATATAAATTAAGCTCCCCTATTAACAAATAATCCTTTTCACAATTAATAAATACAAGGGTAAGACCACTTATTTTTAATAGGAAGAAGGATGCGAAATTAAGGGTTAAATAAACACAGGCAGTTTAGCAAATAAGCATTCAAGTGTACTCAATATAAAGATTAACTCAGAACTCATGAGGTTCATTGAAAAGTGAAGAGTAAATACCACTTAAGAATAATATTGCAACTACACTTCTATTGACAAATTTTTTTGATACCAAGATTAATTAAGCCTCTTTGAGCACATTTGAAAGTTGCAAATACTTAATTCTTTAACTTTATTCATAGTTCTTAGTATGCTTTTCTCTTTATATTCATCAAGAGTTCTTAAGTATTTTCTCTTTGAGATCACTTTGTAATTCATTTATATTGCCTATAACAGATAGAAGCAAAATAGCTATCTTTCAAGGAGCAATGAATAAAATGTATTCATCTCAAGAGTAAAAATGACTTTTCCTCAATTTAAGGATAAAGAGCATTTTGAAATTTTTGGAGGCATGAAAATAGAAATTCAAATTATTTTAATTAAAGAACTCTAGAGATAGATCCTCTAAGAGCATGCATTTTAATTTGCATTCATGCTTTCTCAAACTTGGCTTATGTCCTCCTTTTTTCTTAAGCACGACGCAAGAACATTCTTCTTGAAGTATATTGATAGATCATAAATAGTTATATTTATTGTGTTTAATTCCTTTATATTTTGATTGGATATTGTGCTTAATTATAAAAATTGTGTTTGTTCTTATCTAGGTGATGAAATATCAAGGATTAAGTGGAATTCAGCTTAAAGACATGTTTTAAAGCATCACTTGTCAAAAACCAAGTCTGTTAGAGGAAGAGTGAAAATTTATGCAAAAGGTCATTTTCAATAGGGCGTGACCACGCCCTACAATCTGTGAGCTGCTGGAATCTGTTGAAGAGAATTTTAAATTTTTAGTTAAATTCATGGTGGACCCACTTTTATGTTATTTCCTTTATTTTTGAAAGTGCTGGATAAAGAAAACTGACTCCTATACTATTTAGGATTTTATTTGCTTAGATTACCCTTTATTTTATCCTTCCTTCTAAGATTAAGATTATATAGAAAGTTTATTTCTTTTTAGATAAACTTATTAGGATTTAGGTTTGACTTCCTACATAAGGAGGCTAGTTCTATAAAGAGAGAAGAACGGTTGAGAGTTTTGATTTTATTTATTATTTTTCTTCTTCTATTCCCTACAGCTCTTGTGAATTCTTACTCCACCATGTGTGGCTAAGCTTTTAGTTTCTGATTCAAGAGTGAATAAATTCTAATTGTAATTTTGTGAGGCTTTATGCTTAACAAAATTCTTTTTTAATTCACGCATTCTTTATTTCTTGTTTTTATTATTTATGAATTTCTGATATTGATTGAACTAGCGACTTAATTTGATATTGATTTTTTTATTTCTAACTTTGAGTTTGTGATCCGTAATTGTTATGAACGATTGACACAAGTAGCAAGGAGCTGGCTCATGTGTGTGTGATTGCAACATTTTTGAATTACATAGTTTGCATGATAGGCTCTAGGGAAATACATGAACAAGATTAATTCAATTGCAGCTATCTCGATTAATTAATATTGGTTTAGTCATTCTCATTATTCTTAATGCTATCGTTGAGTTGATATATCGTGCCCAGTTGACTAATGGTAAGTTTTGATTTTGATGCTGGATTTGAGTCAATTAAATTAGGAGAATTTACACTTGTTGCAGCTTTTCCGAATAAGTAGACTAAGTACTTGAATAGAAAAATTGATATTTAAGTCTATGATTAGAATTACAATTTGATGAAATTTGCACTCTTGAATTGGAAGTTTGGTAAGATTGATTTTTATTTACTTTAATATTCAGCGTTCATTATTTTCTGTTTATATATAATCTTGGTTGAAACATTCAAAACACCCCCATTTTTATTATTTAATTTTAAAAAGCTATTCACATTGGTTCCCTTGGGATTCGACCTGGTTTCACTATTTCTACAAGTTTGTTTAGGAAAATCAGTAATTTATTTTGAAGGGCTTTAACAAAGCGTTCAAAAATTTTCATGTCCTCCTTTTTTGTTAAGCATGACGCAAGAACATTCTTTTTGAAGTATATCTATAAGAATCCATAAGTTTGGTACCATTTAACTTATTGGGTCCTTAAGGGTTAAGATAATAAAAAATTCTCTATGATGATGCCAATAAACATGTATTAAATTAAAAGATTAAGTGCATAATCCAAATCATTATTATACATCAAATTATGTAAAAGCTCAATTCACACATCAATATATATATATATATATATATATATATATATATATATATATATATATATACAATAAAATATATTTAACACATGCATATTCAATAAATAATCTTTCACAAACACATCAAACATGTAAAATTAAGACTAAAATTTATTAGTACGACTTGTGCTTTAATTATCTTGATTTTATATTATTAATGTCCATATTGAATGAGGAGTTATATTTTGCCAATCTATTTGAGAGACTTCATATGTTATTTATTGTTTCTCTTATTTTAACTCTTTGTTGATGACAATCTCCTCATGAGCTCTTCCATCTTTAATCTCCAAATGGAGATGGCCTTCCTACTCCTTTGAGTTTCCATTGCTTACCATTTTCATTTCAATACGTTGATGTTTGATGCCAATTAAAATATTTTAGCCTTTGGTACATGCTAATTTATACATTTCCTTCAAGTCTTTTTTTTTCTTATACCTTGCATCCAATTACAAGAAAATATTTTTCTAGGTATCCATTTTTCTTTAGATCCTTGCTTGTTAGTCTTAACAATCCAAACCATCTTGGTTTTAGATTGTTTCCTCTTGAAGGCATAATTATAAGCAAAATGACCATTTCTATTACAATAAGTGTGATGTCCAATAATTGGTCTAGCATGAGATCAATGGACATATAATATAGTTTTACTATTAAATGCTTTATATTCATATGCATTAGAAGAGTAACAATATCTATAAAAGCTTTGTGCAATGTCATGCTTACTACTCATATGAATTCTATTCTTATGTGTGTGTGAGTATTATTATGTATATACTTAGAATGATCATATTTAGTATAAGACACTTTAACAACATACACTTGTATGCTAGTTAATGCATGATTATTTAAGGAATGAGATGCTTTCACAAACTTTGTCTTGTGTGTGCTAGATGATGCATCATTGTCTAATCCTTGTCTTATGCAAGATGATCTTTGTGAACCTAGCAAAATATCAAGAGTTTTTTTTTATTTAGTAAATTTTGCAAGTGATGATTTCAAATCAATAACCTCATATTTAAGAACTTCATTTTTTTTTGAAACTTTTATTTTCTTTCAAAGTTTTATCAATGTTTTAGGACTTCAATAAAAGCTCATAATTTTTCTTTCCTAAAACATCTTTGATGGAAACTAAGGAAATAATTTTATCTTTCAAATATTCTTTCTCTTCTTTGAAAGCTCTATTCTTATTCTTCAGAATCTCATTACTTTTCAAGATATTTTCAAAATCAAGTGATTTCTTCGAAAGCTCTTAGTTTGCTCTTCCAAAGTAATTTGTTTTGAAATTAAAGATTTCTTTTTCAAAAGTTTCATTTTTGCTTTTCAAAGCTCTAATTTAAATTTTGAAACTTTTGTTTTCCTTCTTTAGCTTCTCAAGAGCATCTTGCATAGATTCTAATGTATCTAACAACTCATTATAAAAAGGATCATCATCATCATCATCATTAATGTTAAATTTGTAAGGACTTGATGTTACTTTATCATCTTGTTCTTTAAAGCATTTGCTTGGTTAGTCATAGCTTGAGGATGTTGAAGTTGAGTATTTTAAGCTTCTTTCTCTTATTGATTGTGTCTCCTTATCATTTTTAAGGAAAATTAAGCATGCATGATCATCCATAGAGCAATCTTAAGAGTTCTTTTCATTCTTCTCTTATTGTCGTTTGATTTTCTTCATAAGTTCATTCTTTTCATATATAGTATTAGTGTTGTAAGTAGAATTAAGATAATTCAAAATATCCTTAGCACTAACACATGATGCAATTTTTCATAAGCAATTTCATTCAAAGAATTTCTCAAAATTCTCATGGCTTTGATATTCAACATAAATTGTTGTTCATCCTAAGCATGCAATTGATTTTTAGGTTTGCTAACCCAAATATTAGCTTTTACAATATCCCATAAATTTATATCAATACTTATAAGAAAATTTTCTATATTTTACTTTTAAAACTAAAAATTGCTACCATAAAAAATAGAGATTTATTTAGTGAAAACTCTTCTTTTGAAATAACTCATTTGAGGTTGTCATGGATCAACTATTAGACGGTTAAGTCTTTTATCAAGAGCACCGACTCTAATACCAATTGAAATATTTTATGGCGATCAAGAGAAGAGGTGAATTGGTTGTTTACAAAAATTAATTCTAATTAAAAAATTTTGCTTTAAGGAATTTGAGTATTAAAACAAATATTAGCGGATGTAATTAATCAAAGCAATTGAACAATTCTCAATATAGAATGCAAGAATAAATCACAACATATAGTGACTACATGTGTAATAAATATAAGAGTGTAGGAAAGAGATATTCAAACACAAGATTTATAGTTGTTTGGCTAATTCCTTGCCTACATCTACTCCTCAAGATTCACTTAAGATTTTCACTATCAATGATCTTTTTACAGGTGTAAGATCAAACCTAAGTGTTTTGAAGCTCAAACTCAAACTTTTTATAAGTGTTTGGATGGCTAACACTCAAACCTTGAAACTCAAGTGTTTTTCTATGCTAATACTAAAACCAAAAGTTTTTCAATGGCTAACACTCAAACTTTTAAACGCGAGTATTTTATGGCTCACACTCAAACCCTTACAATAGAGAATGACTTAGAGAACAAAGAAACCAAGTTCACTTTTACAAGTATAGCTCAATAGTAAAAGGTAAAGTGAACTTATGACCCTCATACAAAAGTATTTCAAATTTACAAGTGAAGGATAAGAGGGTTTGATGATTAGTTCTATGCTCAAAAATGTATAAAGGTGTTTCCCACTTGTATTTTATCTTTAGAGAGCTTAACAACCTTTAAGTTCATGTTCCAAGTGAGTATTTATAGTGTCTCTCGTCCATAAAACCGTTATAAAAGTTGGTTAAATCAAATCCTTTATAACAACTATAAAATCGTCATTAAATACAGTATCAATGTGAATTTTACGGTCAGTAAATCATTGTCACGGTTGCACCATATATGACCATTGGGAAGTTGCAGTCGCAATCTCTACTGCACTGTTTTTGCTTATTTTTGCGGTCGTGATTTTTATATTGCTAGTGTGATTATTTTCAAATTCATTATCTTTAGCTTTATAACTCCAAATGATGAACTGTTTTTATTGTTTGAAACTTTCTTCAGTCTACTACAACTTTGTAGTTTTAAGAAACATAAAAAACAATCATCTTCATACTCTAGAAAATCAAAATATTTTATTGCTCATCTCGGCATGATACTTCAGACATGCCTTAGTATTTTAGCTGTTGCGTCTTACATACACCTCAAATTGATGTAAAACCTTTTTTATATGAAACTAGACTTCTTGGCTATAAATCTGAGGATGGGCATATAAAAAATCCTTTTGTATAAGTAAGACCATTAATTCTAATTGACTTCATATGCTTAGTCCAATTTGACAGCTTGAGCATAATTCACTCAAGAATTTGAAACTCAATCTTTCTAGCTCTAAAAATTAGTCTGATTTCTGGTTCTGAAAAAAAGGCTAGCTATCCATCTATATATGGTCTACCCTCATATTCTCTTCAAAGTAGTATAGTTTATTCTTCAAACTTAGCTAATTAATTTTATTTCATGGAGATCATGATTGTTCATATGAGTTTCTTAACTCCACATGCTCTTTGCATTGCCCTTATATATTTTATTACTATTTCATATTATTACTTCATCATTTTTTCTTGATATTTATATTGATTCAAGTATTCAAGATTTTAACTCTTGAATCAATATTCATGCTTATGTCTTCATCTTCATCTTACATACTCTAAATATTAATATATATTTACTTCATTGCATCAATAGTAATTAAAGAGTATTTACTAATAAGAATAACACTAAATAAGCTCGTTAGTAGTAATAATGTTTTATATTATCAAAAGCACATATGAAAACCTTTGGATCAACACCATCCTTCTCTATTCACCAATTCAAACCCTTCTTCTTAGTTCATAAGGGCAAACACCAATGACTATCCTATGAGCGCTCCATGGTTAAGAGAACATAAGATAGTATCAAAGTAAAGTCATCCTCATATAATATAATATACTGTTATCTGAAGTCTAAAGATACTCTAAAAAATTTTCACTTGCACTAAATCACTATTAAAGCTAATCATCATAGTATCAAAAATCAAAATTTTTCTTTTGATGATCTTGCTAGGTCAAACGGCTCTATTGGAGGATCAACTTTGTTATCTTCGTCGAGTATTTGTTTTATTTTTATATTCTACTAATAATATTGGTAGTTCACCAATATAATATTTTAGATAATAGATGAGACCTTAATTCTTTGAAAATGGCTTTTATTGTCTATCTAATTTTTTAGATCAATAATACTTAAGAACCACACCTTATTCTTCAAAAGGAATTTTAAAGATCCAAATACCTATCATATATTGACATAAATAAAATGAGATGTATTTGACCTCAAGTGTAAGAATGACATTTTGGAACTCTTTCCAAAATCATGCTTTCCTTTTAAAAATAAAATGAATCTATCTTGTGAGTTTATTCTATGTGATCCAAAATCAACATCTAGAATAACCATAAAGTCTAGTACATAACATGACATATGTACATAATAAAATATTATACTTGCACATAAATCATTCTATTAATAACATCTTTCTCAATGAGTGTTTATGGCACATATCTTTAGAAAGAGATAATGCCATGAGACATCGCCAATAATATTTCTTTGATTCTTCTATGTTAAAACTTTTAACATATATGTCTATGTACTCGAAGCTTAGAACATTTGTGCAGTTTGAAGCATCCATCTCTATATATCACAATCCTAAAAGGTAAACTGCATCTTCTAACTCTTTATGGATTACTTATGATAAATGATTTGTCACTTTCCATTCATTTATATGTCTACAATATACAATATTAGAAAATATTATTATACCCCCTCTAACCCCTCCATATACACTTGTTTATTCTATTGAATTGTTACTTATAATTACATTACTAATCAATTCTTTGGTTAAATATGTAACTTATTAAGTTTTTTTTGCTCAACCTTCATGTAAAGATTTTCATATTAGTTTTTTTTTCTAAAAAAACTCACTTTCATCATAATGGATCTTATTCATTTATATAGGTCTACCACAATCTTCAATTTATTAAACAATATGATATCCTTAATAAAATCTTATGGCTTAACGCAAACTCTAAGAATTAATATCAAAAATTAGTTATTAATGTAGTAGTCTCATTAATAATGAGATATATTTTCATATTTCATAAGAGATCTCCATTTCTTATAAATATGTTGTGTCATATTTCATGTCAAAATATTGTATATGATTAGCTCAAGATTATGCATTTTATGCAAGCGCCTTCAAGCTATGTTCCATTTTAGTGCTAGTTTATTTATCTTGATCTCTATCAAGATCTATCAAACTACTGCTGCTTCTTTTAGAAAATTCATTTTTCTTGAAAGACAAAATATCCTAAACAAACGTTTTTGTTTCAAGAGTAGGATAGTGTTGATATCCTAAAATTATTTTGGATATATAATAAACTTATATTTAGTAGATCAAGCTTGCTTGATTTATCTAATTGTACATGTTTCTCTTAAACATCACAAACTAGTCTACATCCTATATAGACTTTATTATGATCATATTATATATATAGAACATATTGGGGTTAATGATTATAAGAGTATACATATAGGAGTTCTTGCAACATTCTTTATTGATCTAACTATGTCTCACAAAGTCTGATATCATCATCATATGAAACTTTATCAATTTGAATAATTGTAAGTTTTAGACATTCTAGTGAAGATCTAAGTATTTCATATCATGATATAATCTTGATATGGTACTTTATCATAACTCTTTTTAAAAGCAAGCATACATCCTATGTAAAGCTTAGGAATTCGACATATGTGTCTTTTTCAAAGACCACTTGATACAAGCTTTTGTATGCTATTCTAGAAACATAAGTCATTTAACTAAATAAGGCAATAATTGACTGATATTATTAAATGAAATAATAACAATAATTGTTCTAGAAAAAGAATTAAATAACAATTATTAAATTCTAAAGAAGAAAAACAAAAACTAATAACCAAACTAAATGGTAACAATTTCCTTTAGGCTAGTCTATTCCTTCTTTCTAAAATTAGAAGTTTCTTCTTACTTCTTATCCTTTAAATCATCGAGTTAAACCTTGCAGTTCCTTCTTCAATGTCCTTCCTTTTTACAATTGTGACCCTCTCGTTCATCCTTGTTGACACTTTTAATAGCCTTTAAGGCTTTTTTTTTTCTTCTTTTTCTTAGATTTACTCTTAGCAGCCTTAGTAAATTCTACCATTAGAATAACTCTCTTTTGCTACTTTATGGTGTCCTCCATAATTTTTAACATATTAATAAGTCTGGATATCATAGTATCCAACTTATTCATATGAATGTTCATAACAAACTGCAAATAATTGTCAAATAGAGATTGAAAAATTAAGTCTATACTTAAATCATGGTCCATTGCAAATTCAAAACGCTCTAGATGCTCAATATATTCAAGCATATTTTGTCATGTGCATTCATAGATGCACTTTTGGCCATCTTGCATCAAAATAATTCCTTTGAGGTCTCATATTCAAGCATTTAGATGTTTCTACCTCATACATGTTTGTTAGGTTTTTGAATCGGATAACTTCTAATTCTAGAGTTTTGAATCTTATAATCATGTATATAGTTCCAAATGCTAGGTTTATCTTCCTTTCATGTGTATTAGCATGATTAAGTTTATTAAATTTGCATGATTGGTTCGATTTTCATTTTTTTAGATGTTTCCATACTTAAGTATTTGCTTACTATAAGCTACCATTCATTAGTTTTGATGCATTTTTATCTCAAATTTGGTTATTCTATGTCATTTTTATGCCTTGAACATATACTAATCTTGGTCTACATGTTACATGCATATAACATTGTAGTTTTAGGATTGGAGTGCTGAAATAACTGAATTGGCCTAGGGTAGGAGGCTAGAGAATCTATTATTTCTACTACTAAACTGACAAATCTATTATTTCTACTACAAAGAATCTAAGAATTTTACAAGTTAACATACCAAACCAATTACATCACCTGATGATGAAGGAGTCGGGTTGTTAGATAAGATCCGCGTGAAGACTAACAATCATAGATATTAAAAATAATAAAATTGAGACTGTTAGTATCGAGAGTGAATTAAAATCATATATGTAAGGAAAAATAGTTACAAACACTTCAATAACACATTTATTTAATTTGAAATAAATACTAAGTCATGCAAAAATTAACGTGTCATGTCATGCTTAAATAAAATAATTTTCAAACACTACGGGGCAGAGTACCTCAACGGAATCCTAATCCCAATATTGAACATCTCGACTCTTTCTCATTCTAACAGAACTGGCCCCCAGAGAGCGAGGCTCGACCAGAGTCCTTAAATCCAGTTCAGACACTTAATTTTCACTAACACTCTTAGCCTTTCGGCTCTCTTAGTCCAATAAGACTGGCGCCCAGAGAGCGAAGCTCGACCAGGGTCCTTAACTCCAGTCTCGTAGCTTATGTTTCCAAATAAGCCGGCGCCCAGAGAGCAATGCTCGACCAGGGACCTTTACTCCGGCAATACACTCTACTAAGCCCAGAGAGTGATGCTCGACCAGGGCAAGTCCTAAACTTACCTTTTTAAATTTACCAATTTATCATTTTTCCATCACTTTCGGATTTATACCAGTGCACTCATCAAAATAATAGGTTCTACTGCCATCTCATCTCGAGTCAACACAAAATCGATAAAATCATAATCCAGAAAAATGAAACATATATAAACAGTACATAACTAAATAATCAAAATATTAATCATTTAATTAGAGGTATCGCGTAAAATATTAGCTTGACACACGTAAGCAGATATATGCTTTAACTCACAGCTTTGACGACCTCCTAGCTCTGCTCCGATGCCTCGGGTGGAGCGAGCCGAACTGACAGATTATCTAATCACGAAAAACAATTAATCAATAACGCTGAAACAGTTGACAATTAACCCTAGGTCTAAATCCCTAGGACTGACTGTCTAAGAATCTCGACTCGGGAACCTCCACTATAATACGGACATTTACCTCCCATAAAACAGGTCCATAAAACAGGTCCAGGACCTGTCAGAGAACACTTCAAATATTCAACAATTCATCTTAATGGGAGTCGGGTCCGCAAGATTTCACTAATTTTCCGACTCCGCCACACATCACAAAACACGTCCTAAGGTAAGCAGTCCGACAAACAATTATTTTGACTCACGCTATTTTCTAATATTCAACACAATTCAATAAACATATAACTTTACCAAAGAATCCTAAAATCAATGGGTCAGAGAATTACCGAGACACTTGATCACTCGGTCGACTCGCCTCCAGCCATCGGAGTCCGATCGACGATCCGAACGCATCAACGGACTCAAAATGATGCGCTGATGACGATCCCCGCTTCCGATCCAACCCCCGATCATCATGATAGATTTACGGATGATCTCGGCCGTCGATTTTCAAACGGGGTCCGATCACCACGAAACCGGCGCCATTGCGAAGCTTGAGCTGAGGAGAATCCGGATATGCCATCCGATCATCTATCCCCCGCCAGAGCTCATCGAAAAATACGGTTGCCACCCACTTTCTCTCTCCACCGCGAACTTCCAATTCCGGCCACCATTTGTGTTGTCGCTGCTGCCAAAATGAAGCCCAAGCCGAGGGGAGTCGATCGCCATCCGACTCGGCCGCCAATGCCACCGGAAACACCCGGAATAGCGTCCGGAAGCCGTTGTCGGCATCGCTCCTCTCTTCGCCTTGCGTTCTTTGCTTTGCCGCCACGCCGCCAGTATAAGCCGCCTGGCCAACTCCACCGCGCGCCCAGACGGCCCGCCACAGGCTCGCGCCGTCCTTCTCCCCCTCTTCTCTTCCCCGACGCATCGATCCCCTCTTCTCCTCTTTCTTTCTTTTTCTTTTCCTTATCGCCATTAGGTCCCTAAACTTTCCTTTCTTACCATTCAGTCCCTCAACTTTTTACTTACTATCAATTTTGTCGTGTAAAAATTCTAATTAACCCTTAAACTTTTCTTTAGCTTTTCAATTAAGCCCCTAACTATTTAATTTGGGCCAAATTAGAATTATTAAAAATACACAATTACATATTTACCCTTACTTTTAAATGTAAAATTATCAAAAAGCCCTTGCCGACATATTTAATTATAAAAATACCAAGCATACAAATTTTCATTAAAACCCCATATTAATAAAATTACACTTTTAATCCTTATTCCAAATTAATTTTCCAATTTAAATCCTAACACACAATTAATTTAATTAATCAATTTGCTAAATATTTTTCAATTAAAATTTAACACCATTAGCTAATTAAAATGCCCTTTTTCCCAATTATTCTTTTATAAGATATCTTTTACAAATTCTTCCATAATTCTCAAATGTAGAATTTAATTTATATATATTCATTTGGGAAAAGATTTGAATAACCAAAAATATAATTTATTTTTCAAAGAATTTACTTAATTAATTTCTTAAAAATTAAACTAATTGGATATAGAAAATAACTCCTTTATTTGTCTAGCATTAAAATTTCCATTTAAATCATTCTAAATTAAACCAAATTAAAATAAAGTAAAATTAATTTAAATAAAAACTCATTTATTAATTATTATTAATATTATCATTATTAAAAAAAAATTTCGGTATTACATAAGATATTAATTGGACTTTGGCATGAAACTTGTAGTCCATTAAGGTTAATAAGATGGTAGTTGGACCTAAAACTAAAATTAACTGGACTCAAGTGGGTTTTGACATGTTTTTAAATTAATAAATCAATCGACTTAGATAGGATGAACAAATTCGGCCTTGACATGCAATTGATAGTCCACTTAGGACAAATGCCAAGAAATCAAATATATAATTTGTAATTGGACTAGACTAGATGGGCTTCTGGAGCATAACTGAGTAGTAAATCTAAGCTAACAATATAATTGAGAATTCGGCTTAACTAAAATGGAATAGATTTAAGCGGACCTCACATGTTGTAGTGATTGATTCTAGAATTATAAATGTTGTGTTTGTGGAAAACAGCGTGTTAAATAATAAAATTAAATATAGAGATACACAAATAAGAAAGTTGGCTTATAGATCCATCTCTGTATGTAGTCAAACTTCCTTATGAAATCTAGTACGCTACTCATTTAGTAAAAATGTCCTGAAGAATTACTCGGGTTGCGACTCCTTTTCTCAGCGCTAGGCTCTATGACTAGTTAATATGTCCCCAATTAGATTGAAAAGCCTTGCAGTGCTGTAATCGCTAGAGACACTTGGGTGCGCACCTGAAATTGCCTCCACACTGCGCAAAGATAGATTGCAGCTCATATTTTCTTATAACCTTTCAATATAAAGAAAAACAAATATAAGTTAATTTATATAAATAGCTAGTAAAGTTTTTACAACTAGTTACTTAACTCCCACTATTTTTTGATACAAGTTAATAACCATTAATATCAATTTGAGATACTAATGGTTGAGCTATTCCAGTGGGCTAAAATCCCATCTATTTTAATATGACCTTGAGTTTGCTCAACAAACCATATTAAAATAAATTAGGTAGAGAATTATTTGTCAATTGTATCTCCATATAACTTCTAAATCAATTAGGCGACAACGATGTTTGTCTAAATACATTTTATGATGTTCTAAACATCATATGTGTTTCACATAATTTTTACATTTATCTTTATACATTCAAAGCTTTGTGCATCTGAATTATATAAGATAGTTAAGTAAGACTCATCAATTAAGTAAAACTCATCAATTAAAATTGAAAATATACCCAGGTAATAGGCAATATTGAGTTTGCTCAATAAATTAATCTATGAACAAGACTCTCATTCTTGTTTTAATTATGGAAGGCAACTTAATTATGTTCTTAACATGTGACTTAATATTGAACAAAAGATTTGTTATTAAGCGGTGATTAAGATCTCATGCTTTGACATGAAGATACAAATATCAAATATAAGGGTTTCATATTTTGGCATGATCATGCATATATCATAATCACATACATAATATAAGCTAAGCATGTCAAACTACTATGGATGATTATGGACTTTCTAAACTAGTTTTTTTCGAGCCATCGAAGATAACTATATGGTTAAAACCTAGGTATTGCCTTCATAATCTCCAAGTCTTGAAGCAATATCTCCTTCATCTCTATTTACCACTAAATTTTCATCCAAATTACAAAATAGAATTATGTCTAACTATTTTAAAACTATATAAATCCATTATATAAGATTTAGAGAAATCTTGAGTTGCATTCAATATGAGTTAGATGAGAAATTCTTTTATAACCCAAAGAAATTTAGAGAAAGACAAACAACACAGTCCTTATTTAAAAATACCAAATCAAAACATTTAACCATTCAACACAATCAAATTTGGTCTTTATAGTATATAACTATCCATCATGACAAATATAATTAAATTAAATAAAGCATAAAAAGAATTAAGATAATATAATTCAAGTTATTTTATCATTGCATGCAATTAGGATTAAGTAGGGTATGAAGAATTAAAATACTTAAATCATTATTCAAAAAGAAAAATTCTCCTTAATCTAGAGTGTAATTGTTGGCCAAATTGAAAATTAGAACATAAAGTCAATTTTTTACCAAACAAACTTTATTATTCCTAGTTATACTAGAAAACTAAGATTTAATCTTAATTGAAAAAAGTTGTAGAGAACTAAAATTAATTAAACCAAATTTAACTAATAACTAATTTCCTATAAAATATCGTTAATTTTAATTTTATATCCTTTTGGATATCAAACATTAAGATATAAAGTCAAACTTATGTCTTAATTAAAACAAACAACCTAGTCATACTAGGATACTAAGACACAAGTCTTAGGTTAATTAGGATTAATGAGAGTTTTAATTAGTTACATCAAATTTAAACAATAAGAATTCACTTTTAATTCATGTAAACTTTTGGCTATATTTAAAAATTAGGACAAGAGTTAAACTCTTGTCTTAATATAAACAACTACCTAGTCCAACTAGGATTCTAAAATTACATGCCCTTGTCCTAAGGATTAATAGTACTTGCACTAATTAAAACAATATTTTAACTAATCTCCTAATCATATTAGGACAAGTAATTATAATCCTAAGACAACTACGATATGTCCTAAGACGATAAGTCACATGCCAGCTAGGATACCTTATCTAGAAATCCCTACAAATAAGAAAACTCCTTATTTAACAAGATTTAAAAATATAACAAGGTTAATTAATGACACTAATTTTAGAATTAATTGAGTTTATCAAGATTCATCAACATCCACCATCAAGAAATCAAATTTTCTATCAAACAATCAGAGATAATCAAGATTCACATGACAATCATCAATAAACAAGGCAACTATGCAATGAACATGATCAAGACTTAAATCAATCTTTAAGATTGCTTCAAGAACTCATTTTTTGCATGATCTAAATATGATGTTCTTTCTTAAAAGGCTTGCTATTAAACTAAGAATAGACACACATGTCGAATTCCACAAGCAAACCCATGTATGCACATAACTAATCAAATCAATACTTGATTTATATGTTGTGTGCATATATAGTGTTCACGAAGATCAAACCTTAAATTTTTAGAAATCTAAAGGTTCATTATTCATATTTTACATCATATATTCATACCTATCCAAAATTAAATCAAATCAAAAGCCATACACACATGCACATGCCAAATCCTTATGATGTGTAATGTATGTATGATTTTGCTTTGATCATCAAGAATCTAATTCTAAATTGTTCTGCACAAATATTCAAGAAGATTTATTGTAATAATTAGCCATGCATTTATTTTAATTAAGTTACCCATCCAAATTTGATTAGAGATTGGGTGTTGACGATCATATCAAAGATATCTATGCACATGTCATGGACTCCCAACATCCAAACCATAATAAAAAAAAGATCCAAAAATTCTACAAACTTTTAGATGATAAGTTTTATCCCTTAGGATTCATATACAATAAGAATCACCCAAATTTAAAAGTATGGCTATGGCAACCCATGAAATCTCTAAAATAACAAAAAAAAAATTCAGATTTGCATGCTTATGATCAATTAATAATTATGTAACTATTATGACTAAATTAATAAATGGAGACTCTGATACCACTGTTGGAAATTGATATTAAAACATAAGAAAAGGCGTAACAAAATTAAAATAAAAAATATTCAATTCCCACCAAGAATCTCATTAATATAAAATAGCCATAAACACAACACAAGCAAAAGATGGAGATGGCTTACAAAGGGAGTATGCCGCCAATTCCGAGGAGTACTTCTAGCTTTATTGATTCTTGATTCTTCAAGAATGATTGATGCATTTAAAAACTACTTAAATGACCAGTCTCTTTTAATGGTCCACACAAACTTCTAAGCAAAGATCTCTTAAACAACTTTTAAGAGATTGAGAAAAGATGCACGAGATTTAATGCTAGTTCCAAGCAAGGGCGATGAATTATTTAATCTTATTGATTGATTCACCTAGGGCATTCTTCTCAAGAAAATATTTTTTTCTCAAAAAAGACATCAATCCTTGTCGCCCTATGCATCTCTTTCTATATATATGACCTTTGAATCAAAGTCCTTAAAGGTTTAGGATTACTATAAAATCATAACTTACATTAAGTTGGATTTTTATTTTTCTAATTATACTTTGATTAATTAAGTTTTAATTTATGAAAAATAAATCCGTAATAAGCCCATTATACAAGGCTTATTAGCTCTTAATTAATTAATATTTAATTAGGGCTATATATATGAGCTGAAGCCCAATGCTTAAAGTCTTATTTTAGTCCTCACTTATGACTCAAAAGGTTTCTAATATATTGGCAATGAATATGGATTATGAATTAGACTTTCTTATTTCAATGTCCATTCTCTAATTAATTTAATCCATATTCATAGGGCATCTAGCAATGCATTTTGACTATATAAATATGTAGAAATGATTAAAGTACTTTAATCAATCTTTATAGTAACAATCTTATAATGTAATTCAATCATTTCATTGTACTTCTTTTCCAATTAATTCATAGAGTGTGGATGTAAGTGTCAACTCTATAATTGAAGTAATAATATTTGTTCTTGACAATTGCATATAACATTTTGAATAAAATTTATAAAACACTTTTCATAATATTCATTTATACAACCTAGGCCAATGATTTCCTTATGAAAAGCATATTAAGAATTACTTGGATAAGGTCCCATGACATTTTACCTTAGGCAATACATTCTTTATTGATAACTTATTGTCTTCATATGACTCTTACAATACCCAATGACTATCCCTTGAGCACTCCATAGATAGGAGAACATAAGACAATATTAAAGTATAATAATCCTCATATGAGATAATATACTATTATCTCAAGTCTAAAGATCACATCTTACATGATTGTCATAAGATTATTGTCTATAGACACTTAGGATAAATTTCATATGGACTACTCAGTGAGGTCATGCTCAATGAACTTGTTCTTGTAACAAGCACCCATATGCTTATCTCAGAATCCTTATTCCTCAACCTTTTAAGATAGATTACTCACTTCACAAGTAAGTGATAACACATTATGGTAGTCTCGAACATTTGATTAATATCCAACAATCAATATCTAATTCTTGATCAAACATTGACTATGAATGAAGTTTAGGAACGTATGTAATGAGAACCTCATCATTTTAAACTGGCTTTATAATTTCTCTTACATTTATGTTTATATTCCATGGTGTTCATTTTTAATAATTTGGATTATTCTTTGATAATATTATAACTACTTGTACCATTAAGAGTCAAACAATACTTTTAGTATAATTAAATGCCATCAATTATAATGTATAAATTAAAATAGATCACTTGACAACTCCTTATCTTTAGGGCATACTTTAACAAAAGTTTGACGACACTTCAAATACTTTAAGACATGGGATAAGATTAGATATCGCTAGATAAAATATATTACTCTATTACAACTAAGTTGTACTTTGATTGCCCTAATAATGTACCATAATATGAAACATGCACTCTAGGAGTCCAAGTAATGATTGATATAAAAATCAAATGTTTAGAAGTATTTAGAGATTCAACTTTAGTAATTAACCATTTGAAGGGTGAATGGAAAATCGAGGATTCAAAACTCATTCCTTATCAAGATTACATCCTTATATTCACCAAGAATTTTAAGTATTAAACCCGATCATATATCTCGAATTGAGAACCAAATTGCTAATGCTTTGACTATGTTAGCTGCCATGTTTAAAGTATATACTTGTGGAAAAATGCCTCCAATTAAAATAGAAATAAAAGGAGTTCATGCTTATTGTTCCAATATAGAACATGAACTATATGGCAAGACTTGGTACCATGATATCAAGCAATATATTAAATATAGAAGTTATCTGTTGGAGGCATTAGAGAATGATAAAAGACCATTCAACAATTGTCTTTAGGATTCTTTTTAAGTAGAGATGTTTTATATAAGAGAAATTATGATACCACCTTAATCAGATGTGTCGATGATCGTCAAGCACAAAGATTAATAGAAGAAGTCCATTAGGATTTTTGAATAACTCACCTTGGACGGCATAACTTGACTTGAAAAATCCTAAGAATGGGATATTATTGGTTGAAAGAGGAGTTAGATTGTATAACATATGTGAGAAGGTGCCATAAATGTCAAATTTGTGCGAATGAGATTAATGCTTTACATATTCACGTAATGGTAACAACTTAGCCTTTTTCCATGTGGAGTTTGGATGGGATAAACCAATAGTGTCAGAGGCATCAAATGAGCATAGATTCATTTTGGTAGCAATAGACTGCTTTTACTAAATGGGTGGAAGCAGCCTCATATGCTCATATAACCGAAGATGTAGTGATTAACTTTATCAAGCATAACAGAATTTGTAGATATGGTCTTTTTAAGATGATTATCACAAATAATGCTAAATCTTTTTGTAATAAATTTATGACAGAAATATACGACCAATTCAAAATCAAGCATCACAATTCATCTTCTTTTTGCTAAAAGATGAATGGGGCAAACGAAGCCGCAAACAAGAATGTTAAAAAGATTGTATAGAAAATGCAAATGACATATAAATATTGGCATGGAATGTTTCCATTTGCTTTGCATGGCTAAAAAATTCAATTGGGACATCTATTAAAGCAACACCTTTTTCACTAGGAATACATTGCTCTTAAATTATTTTTTAATACAAATAAGCCATTAAAGTTTTAAAAATCTATAATCTAAGCCTTCAATTTAACAGAAAAACTAACTTTGTTATTTAAAATTGACATCCATATTTTTTTTGTTTCTTTTAAAAGTAAGACCTATCATAAATGCCACATCAACAAAATACTTCTTCTTTCTTCTTTCTTCTTTACTCTCTCTCTCTCCGTAATTTTCATATCTCTTTTCTTTTTGAATCTTTTAAATAAAACTATTAATATGTAGAAAAAACAGTTAAAATGCAGAATTACTTCAAGAAACAATTATCTTTGTTTAGCAAATGAATTACAGTAGTTGCTATGCAAGTAGGTAAATAGATGAAAATAACAAGATTAACAAAAATAAAGATATTATCTTATAAGAATTTTCAGTTAAAAAATGTTAAAAGATATTTATCATATATAACATGTCCTTTCATGGTCATAGATAATAATTAATAACTACAAAGTAGATCTTATAAATGTTTGGGATTGTGATGGCCTTCATTACTTGGAATTGTGATAGCCTTCATTTTATCGAGAACATATATATGTTGCCTCACTTTGTTATTGGATGGCTTTATACAACAGTGATTGCATGCTTTTATATGCATAAGAAATTGAAAAAAAGAATTACATTTAAAAAGAATGAATAAATAAATGAATAAAAACCTTGACTTTGGAAAGAATTGCCGTTCATAAAGATCTTTTTGAACAATACTCGATGTTGAAGTAGTACTAGTGGTGTTATAATTGCATTGCTAAAAGTAGTTTTAAAATTTACAGCTTCAATAGACAATTTCTTTTATTTCAGGTTCTTGTTCACACAGAAAATCCTACTCTCGAGGATGGTATCTTTTGACTTTTCATATATTAGTGTAAGTAAAAGTTTTGTAAAGAGAGAAAAAAAGTATAATAAGGTGTTGGTATTGTAGAAAGAAAAAGAATATGGTTGATGTGGCATTTACGATGGATCCTACTTCTAAAAGAAATAAAAAATAAATAGACAATGGGTTAACTTTTTCAGCAAATAGCCCTCTGAACTTATATCCAGTGATCAGATACATTCAATTTAAACTTTTTTAGCAAATAGCTCTATAAACTTATTTCCAAGGATCAAATACACTCATTTAAACCTTTTTAAAAGTGAAATAATATTAGATTTTTAGGTCTTAATGAATTATAAAAACTAAAAATAATATTTATTTCATTAATTCACTGATGCAATATCTAGTGACGCACTATAAAAAAGAGTATTTGAAAAAATCTAAAATTTAAATTTAATTGACCCTAAAATTATAATTATTAAATAAGTCAAATTTCAACGTCTTTAACAAATAAATCTATAACTCGTCATTTGAGATTAATTAAATTTGAATTTTAAATTTTTTCAAACACGCTTTTGTATAATATGTCACTAGATATTGTATTAGTAAATTAGTAAAATAAATATTATTTCTTAATTAAGTGTATTTGACCATCGCACACAAGTTTAAGGGGTTATTTACTGAAAAAGTTCAAATTAGATGTATTTGACTATTGGACAAAAGTTTAGGGAGTTATTTGCTGAAAAAAATTTAAATTGGATATATTTAATATTTTGACATAAATTTAGGAGAAAAATTGACCCTTTCTTTATCAACTTTAAATAAGAGTTAGTTTATTGCTAAATGAAGGGCTTAGACTATAGATTTTTAAAACTTTAATGGCTTATTCGCGCTTAAAAGTAGTTCAAGGGCAAATGTGCTCCTAGCTATAAATGTTAAGGGGCAAAAAAACCATACCACTTTTTTTTTCTAAAAAGGAAAAGAAATCTGACTCTCTCTTCCGCTGTGTATACCCATTGCGATTCTCTGGCTCGCTTACTTTTCCATACCTTATTTCCCAATTGAGTGCCATCACTCAAACCGGTAAAGAACCCACCAATTCAGTAATCAATCATCACCCCCAAGTGAGATCGGGGATGGATTTTTAAATCATCATGGAAGAAAATTAACGGCTTTGGGTGCCAATCAAGACTCTTCTAACGCACTGATTTTCTCAGTAAACCTCTCTTTCTATATCTCCATTAAGAGTCTTTAAACTGCAATTTTTTGTTTTCTTTTTACATTTTTTTCCTTCTCTCTGCAGACTAGTTGAAGAAAGAAAGAGTAGGAACATAAATGGCGTTTTCGCGGCTCAGACATCAGATGATGATCTCACGCGCTCCTTCCCTCCTCCTCAAAACTCGCGTTCTTTCCACCTCCTCTCGATCCGTCACGCGCTGTGCAATGTAAGTACATTTCTTCAAGATTATATTACACCGGTAAATTAAAGTTAATAGTTGATTTGGCTTTGAGATTTTGAAATGAGCTTTTGGGTCAAAATTGCTTAAAGAAGTCAAAATTATGAATTGATTTTGTTTTAATGGAATTATTATTGCTTCTTTTATTTGATACTTCTCTTAATAACTCTAAGTAGCTGACTATGTCCTTGCTTATTATCCACTTTTTTATGTAGCTGTTCTGGTGCGAAACACTCTTTTGTGGATGGCAATGATTTTTATTTAAGGTTAGTATCTATTAATTCTCCATTTTCTTTTTAAATCATCAAGTGTGCTACAACTGTTTTAAGGTTACCTTCATATCAAGCTTCTGTATAAAATTTTGTTATTGTTATTGACCATTTTATTTCAGTTATTACAAGTTGAAAAAAATCGGTAAAGGGAGTCCAAATTCATAACTAGACAGTTAGAACTCATTGCAACCATTGGACAACACATTATTGCTTAGGTTGTTGGTATAGAATAACTTAACCCAGTGTCAATAAAAGAGTTTTGGTGATTGTATTTTCCAAGCAATTTTAGTTTAGGTTGTTTCCTTAATTCATGCTGCTTAACCCTTCACAACGGCAATGGCCATGTAAATAATTGTACATTTTCAAGTTTCTTTGACCAACCTAGCACATCTGCATTAAGTTCTCTTTTTTGTTTGTTTGTTTCATTTTGCTGGTAATTCACTGATGATTATACAACCAGGCCTACTTCGATTTTCATGATCACTGGAGTACACGATAAATTTTTGAAGCTCAAGGTTTGTATTAAGCTTTTCAGTTTTACCAATTAGATATGTGTGATTTTTCTATTGTCTCTTTATTTTGCAGTTGGGAATTGGTGTTCGTCATTTCTCATCTTCAGGTACAATTTATCATTATTTCATTAGTTAACACTCTGTATTTGTGTGTAGTTAGATGTATGGTTGTGATAAAATGATTTTTCTTGATGGCTATGTTTATATTTATCACCGACTATCTTTCCTCTTTCAGAGCCATCGCATATGGTCATTGGAATGCCAGCTTTATCTCCTACTATGGTGAGCTATGGGATAATATACCATCCAGCAGTTCCGTCTCTCTTTTCCTTGGACTTTCTTCTCTTCTACAAGAAGTCAATATTGTGCTTGCTTTCTTTTGTGCAGACACAAGGTAACGTTGCAAAATGGAGGAAGAAAGAAGGAGATAAGGTGAGTTTTATTTGTATTAAGTTTAAAATAAATCCTTTCGCATGAATTAATGGGTTGTAATTTGTTGATTAGATTCCTGTCCTCTGATTTTGCATTGTTGAACCAATCTAACAGATAGAAGTGGGTGATGTACTGTGTGAAATAGAGACAGACAAAGCTACACTTGAATTTGAAAGTCTTGAAGAGGGGTAATTTCCTCTTTCTTGACTGCCCTATCTTTTTCTTCTTTTGATGCAAAAAATTGCTTTATTTCTTCTTTTGCAATGTTCTAATCTAATTCTTTTGTACTTTTCATCAAACTTTGGGTATGCGTTGCTGTTGGAATTGACATCCATGAAGGACTTATTTGGAATATTCTTTCTAGCAGTATTACTATTTTTGGAATATTCTTTCTAGCAGTATTATTATTTCTGTAATTTGTTACATACTTTATTCATTACTTTTAGACGAGAGTGCAACCGTTAGTTACTTTGCTTTCTTACTTTAAATCGATCATTGAACTTATTTTATTTTGTTGATATTCATTTTTCAAATGCAGATTTTTGGCAAAGATACTGACACCGGAAGGTTCAAAGGATGTACCTGTTGGACAACCCATTGCCATAACGGTAAATTTTGATAATTAACTTTGTTTAATCACTTCTAAACATTGCCTTTATCCCTGAAAAAAGTTTTCACACGTATGTTAGTCTAGTTCTATTCTTACAATGGGAAAGCAACTGCTTTGGCACCAAGAAAATTCTCTTCTCGTAAAGAAATCTAAGAGAAGTATAACATTTTTAATTAATTGTTTTCTTTTTTGGCTGTTCACTTTTGTTGCTTGTATACTTTTGTTTTTCCTTTATTAATTTTTTGTAAGAGTGTGCTTGAGGATATTTGAATTCGCTTAAACAATTATTTCCTGCTGTTCGCAAGAGCTGTTTGGTATTAATGTTTCTGTTTTATACTTTCTCAATAATGCTTATTAAGAATAGCTATCATTCAAGTAGCAGGTTATTGACACTTATTTTATTCTCACAAGGTTGAGAATGAAGATGACATCCAAAATGTCCCTGTTGATAGTAGTGGAGCAGAGATTAAAGAGGGAAAATCAGCTGAGCAGGATGCCAAAGGTGAAGATGTGGGAAGCAAATCTGCTAGGATCAACACGTCTGAACTTCCCCCTCATGTTTTTCTTGAAATGCCAGCACTATCACCAACAATGGTAAGAAAGTATGGACCAAGATTTGAGCTGTGTCTGGCAGCATTTGTGCTGAATTTTCTATGTTCCTGCAAACACTAAGAAATGCTTTTCTATGTTCTTCTATAGAACCAAGGTAATATCGCCAAGTGGAGAAAGAAAGAAGGAGACAAGGTTCATTTGTTAGCATAAGTTGTAGAATCATTTGATCATATCATCATGCCTTGTTTTCTTGGCACTTATCTCTTTTCTTTACAGATAGAAGTGGGAGATGTTATATGTGAGATAGAGACAGATAAAGCCACCCTTGAATTTGAATGTCTTGAAGAGGGGTAATATTCTTGTACTTAAAGTTTATGTATTTCTAGTTACTTGAAATAACTTTTAAATAATAGTTCAGTCAACTGATATCATTTAAGGGAGCATACATGGTTTAATCAAGATACATAAAACTTAAAGTTAAAATTAGGCATATTTTGTTTTACTTCCTAATATCTGATGTACCAAGAAAAAGCAGATTGAGTTTGACCAAGAGAAAACCACTCAAAGATGTTCTCTGCACTATCAGATTAGTGGGTGCTAGATAAACAATTGACTTTGCCTTGAAGATTGTTTTGTTTTTTCTCTTTTAATATCTGATCAATATGGGAAGTAGAAAAAGAATGTTCTATAGTGAAGGTAATGTAGGCAGTGCTTAGAGTACCTCTTTCATTATTACTATATCCTTCTGGGTCGTGAGGGGGTTTCATGGAAACTAATCCATGAAATTTCTATAGGATATTGCTATGATTTTCATGGCTATCAAATAGAAGTACGATGTCGGCTGTAGCTGATTTTTCTGTTATGGATACAATCGCATGTTCACCAAATTCTATAAGTGTTGCAATCACCCGAGATTTTAATTTCGCATAAGGTTAGGCATAAGCTTTCCGAATTTTAATCTCCTTCTGAAGTGTAAAAAATGTGGAAATAATAACAGGTAATGGAACAGTATTACTCCATATGAACCTTTTGAAAATGGTATTCAGGACATCCATTGCAAATATGGAAGTTCTTAGCCAGATATTATCTAAAGCAGCCAATTGGGACAAGGATGGAAGGGGAACTGACGATTTCTGAAATTTTCTTTGTTGACACGTTGAGGTGCATAATCTGTTATTACCATTACTTAAATGTGCACTTCAATGCATTATGATGTATTCTGTTGCTGAACTGCTGATGGTCAATTTGAGCTAAAGTGGAATGATTCCTCTGGATGTACCAGTGATGGGTGGCTTCTAGGAAGCAACACCAGGCGCTGATGCTTATAATCTTTATGATATAAGTTATTTCAGTTGACCCCTCTCTCTTTTGTTTTATTTAGGTTGTATTTTGTTTAAGGGACTTATTTTATTTTTCTTTTATGTATGGTTAGCGTACTTGTATATATATGGGCTTAAGTTTCTAATGTAGGTTGTGCTTGGAATTTAGTATCTCACAATTAAGGATTGTATTGTTTCTTTCTCTCCTTGTTCTCTTATTCCTAATCTGCTGGTATACCTAATGGTTTACTATTGTGAAATAATTTTTGGAAACAAGAATTCTTGATAGAAATGTCATCATCTATCTTGAGGAGGAAGGCATATTTGTATAATGATACCTGTTCTAGTAAGTTTTTCTGATATATTACGTTCCTCGGGTTACTGGAAAATAGGTTGATTGAAGTCCTCTGGAAAAGCTTTCTATGAGGTTGGATAGGATGTTAAGTTGGTATAACATCATATTGTATGGGGGGAGCAATTAGGAACCTGTGAGAAGGATAATTCTAGGTACAAAGTATATGTCTTTGTTCAAGAGAGATCTTGTCAAGTGTTTTAGATTCATTATTGCAAGAGTTTATTTTTGGGGGATGGTTGTTACTATCAAAATGGCTTCTGTTAGTGCTTGGGTTTCAAAGTAACTGGATATTTGGGGATTACCCTTGTTTCAGCATGATCTATGGTGTTGAGATTCTCATCTAGATCTGATTTTTGAGACTCTTATTTCTGGTGCAGGATGTTGAAATTTAAGAGAGTATTGAATAATTGCCTGTTTCACTCCATGGAAGTGTGTCTGGGAACGTAATCTAGTTAGATATCTCAAGATTGTGACTTGAAGATTTTCTTTATATTCTTCTTATCTAGTATACGATATGGCTGTGAATGAAGGATTAGTGCAGGAGGGTGTTTTGATTTGATGACAAATTTTGTAGCTGGCTCATTAGTCATTACTAATAAATCTATATGTGAGATAGGGATAGGTAAGCATGGAGGTTAATTTGGAAAGATGGGGTGGACAATCTTCAATGAAAGGGCAAGGTCATAGTTATCAAATCCTATATTTCTAATGATGCATGTGACAACTTTAGTTAAAAGAGAACAGCTGAATATGTTCTACATATGCTTTTTCAAAGTTCTTGTGTTGACATTTTTAGGAGGCTCAGGGGCTGTTTAAGTAAAAGACAGTTTTTATTTTCATTTTGCAGTTTTTTACTTTTCAATTTATTTATTTATTTATTTTGATTTTCCATTTGGACAATGGAGATTTAAAAATAGGTTTGTTTGTTCAATTTTCTCTTTTTCCTCATAAATGATTTATTAGTTAAGTTGTCACAAGCATTATTGCATATATATAAAAGGCTGTTGTGGTTAAACCCACCAAGTTGCAAATGTTGTAACTGAACCTGTTAGAGTCCACCTTGATATTTGCTGAAAAAAATAGTTATTCATTCTTTATACACATTTAGTAAATGAAAAGAGAGATTTTGAGGGAGGAATTGTCTCTTACAATGCACAAAGATATCGGGCTTTGCGCACTGGTTTCTGTTTCAGCAAGAAATTTTTATAGATATACTTGCTGCTGTGGGATTGAATGACTTCTTGCGTTGCAAGTGATCCCCAGTTTTGCATGGGTTTGTGCCCTCGTGCTGTATTTTGCTTAATCTCTTTAATCATGTCTATTTTCATAGAAATCTACTGTAGCTGATTTTTAACGCAATGCTAAGTGGAATATTGAATGCAGGTATTTGGCTAAGATACTGGCACCTGAAGGTTCAAAGGATGTGGCTGTAGGACAACCTATTGCACTCACAGTAAGTTTCATTTACTGTGTATATGAGTAACTAATGGTATGAAGTAAAGTTGGGCTGTTATTCTCTTCCTTAAATTAGTAGTGGGTAGTTTCCAAGTTCAGTTCTTAGATGGATGTTTCATATGTGAAAACATTGTAATTTCATCTGCCTCTAACTTGTGTTGAAGTGTTAATCACTTGAAGGAGGTTAGATCATTGATGGTGTTTGTTTTTCCAGGTTGAAGATCCAAATGATATTGAAACTGTAAAGACTTCCATTAGTAATGGCATGGAGGTTAAGGAAGAAAAATTTACCCGGCATGATTCAAAGGATGAAACTAGAGAAGAAAAGCCAAGTTTTTCCAGGATCAGCCCCTCTGCTAGGTTGCTTATTTCAGAGTATGGATTGGATGCATCAACATTAAAGGCATCAGGCCCTTTTGGCACTCTTCTAAAGATTGATGTGTTGGCTGCAATTAAAGCAGGAAAGGGATCTTCAAAAAAATCTGTTCCTAAGGAGAAAGAAGCCCCATCACCTCAAAAAGGCCCGTATGCTTCAACCACAGTTTTGCCAGAACCTCAGTCGCAGCAATCAGATTCTTTTGAAGATATTCCAAATACTCAAATTCGCAAGGTGGGTCAATTTACATTTGAAAGGAGAGCAAATAGCTTTTTTTTTTTTCTTCCTTTTTCTCTCCCACTTGTGACCCCTTTTATCTACTTGGTGAAAATTTTGAACAGTGGTTAGACAGCTTTGAATATATATTTCCATGTATCCTAGAATAAAATGAAGCATCCCTTTACTACAGGTGATGTAGATGGTGTGTAGGCAAAACATAAAAATCATTTTTATGATTTGGAATTCAAAAGGATCTTGTCGTGCATCGCATGTTTGCCTACTTGGGTACATACCCACACCCATTCTCACCAATGTCATCTTGAATACATTTGATCCAACTTTCAATACTGTTAATTTAGGACATTTATATTCATTAATCATTATATTGCGGCATCATAATGTGTTTGTTTTTCCTTGTTCAGTTATCTGTCTGTCTGTAACATTATTTAATAGGGTGAAGCTATTTCGACAGCAAAATTGCTAATAATTGAATTGACTACCTAAACTATCCCTTTTCAATTTGGTATATGGTTTACTTGTTTATTAATGTTACCCTTTATTTGAATCCATCTTTTATAGCTTTCAAACCTGCAACTTGATTTCCAACCTTTTGTTTTTATGTGCGGAAGAATTTGAAGGTCGCATAGATAGATTAGGTTGCCATCTCTTTTTTCTTTTTTAAAAGAAAATCAGAAAAACCTCCGTTTGTTTCCTTTCTGTTTATTGTGAAGATAGGAAATGAAAGACCTTTAATTCTTTGAGATAAGAATTAAATAAGGTTTGAAAATATTTTAGCATAAAATTTAAACATTTTTACTATTAGAGAACTGAGGTTCAGATGTGATGAGAACTAGACAATTTGGACCCGATTAGATTAAATGTTGATGTATCAATTTCATTTATTCATGAGAAATCAAGAGGAATTTTTGCAGAAAATGTTGCTTCTATTTCTATCATCTCTTTTGAAAGTTTTTATATTTTTGAGTAATCATATATCAACAATTACTGTTATGAGCAGAGGATCATTCAAACTATACATAGAAAGAGTAACTTTATAGGGGTTATCAATAATAGTCTGTTGGATTGACGTACAAGATCTTTGGAGAAGGAGATCAAGAAAATCTTACATATTATTGTAATGCAGAGTCTAGGGGACCTGAATAGTGCAGTATTTTATCAGTGTGGATGGAGTTCAAGAGGACAGAGATGGTGAGATAGAACACAACTTCTGAAAGGGAAAAGAAGATGGAAAAAGCAGTTATCTAGTGGTGTTTATTTTGCTGAATTGATAAGCTATTGATGGGGCTATGGATTAGAAATATTGGTTGTGGAAGTAGGTATATGCTATTTTAATATTTGACTTCTTAGTTCTTGCCTTAGCCAGATACCAAGTTCCATCTTCTTTTTACCCTTTGCGGACTAGTAGAATCTTACTTTTCTAGATAAGAAATTTATATGGGTTGTGTATGTCATCATGACTCATTTCGGCATTTTACTCTTGTCAAATGAGTTTTAGCATGAAGTTGCAATGTATGAATGCTCTTTCTGATATTTGGAATGAAAGCCTGGTGCAGTTATGTTGAGCTTTTGCTTGTTTATGATATATGATAAATTTTGCTACTACCTGTGTCTAGTTCCACCCCTTATTGAATTTTTTGGATGTTTTAGATGCTTACTTTTTCTCCCCTCCTTTCCTAATATTCTTTTGGGGGTTTCTTCTGCATTCTTCCTCTGTTCTTGGGTCATGCACCTTATCAAAGAAAAATTAACTACACATGGCTCAAAATATAATTTGGTATAAATTTCGCCTACAGTTTGCTATGAGTTCTGTTTATGTTCAACTCAGTGTTAAATTTTCAGGTTATAGCAAGAAGGTTATTGGAGTCAAAACAGACTACACCACACCTATATTTATCAACAGGTGCAATTTTATTTAGTAGTCTATTTCTCTTTTTAACATATAATCTTTGGCCTAATTCCGTTAGTGGTGCGTTTCAGATGTTATACTGGATCCTCTTATTTCTTTCAGAAAGGAGCTCAAAGGTATAGAATTCAAACTTTTCAGTTTGTTGCTTTGTTTCTATGGACACCAACAATTTGGTGGATTGCTTATACATCAATGTTTTCCTCAATTGACAGAGCATCATGATATCAAAGTATCAGTAAATGATATTGTTATCAAAGCTGTTGCAATTGCTCTGAGAAATGTACCAGAAGCTAATGGTAAGAAATATGTAACTGTTAATTGCTTGAGATATTATTCCAGACAGTAGTTTCAAAACTAAGATTTGTTTGCTGATCTGGAACATAATAAATAATAGCAACCTCCCAGAGCATCCTTAGAGAATATGGCCTGCATTTCTACTCAGAAATGGAGTAAGGGCTAACAGCTTCTAAGGGTCCTCTTATGAAGGATTCAGGGGGAAACAGTATGCCCTTCCTCCTCCACTAGCCTGCCATTTTCTATTAAGAAAATGGAAATTATGCCTGCTGCTATTTATTTTTGTTTCACACCCTGCTAAATTTGGTTGGCTCTTTGCTGCTGGTTGAATATTTTTCATGTTTAAAATGAACAAATGCAATGACAAAACCACTATGTTGTAGTATGCTTGTGGCGTACTTTTGGTCTGTTGAGTTCAATAGGTGAGGTAAAAAAGGATTTCAGCCCTAACAGATGTAATTTATGTGCAAGCCTCTGATATATAGCACCTATTTAATTACCAACTAAGAATTCTAATAACTCCATTGGAAGTTGTTGCTCCACTCCAAACCTCTATATCAATAATATGTTAAAGGGATTGAAAAATCTGAGTATTAATACTAAATATAGCATAAAAGGGCCTTTTTACGTACTCTTGATGCATTTGGTTCCTTAAAGTTTTTCCTCTTTTCCTGATTCTTTTCTTATATCTACATGCTAATTACTGAAGTCGAAAATATTGCTTTTAGAGTTGAAAGCCTGTAAAATTATATAAATGGTATTCAAAGTATCCAAGTTTTACTGAATAAAATGTTAGATCTGTTTCAGCTCATCTTTTTTCTTTGAAAAGCTGCAGAAAACTGGCAAGTTATTCTGCAGGTAATACCCCTTGCTGCTTCAGCTAAACTTTCACAAAGAAAACTTTTCTTCCAGTATACTGCTTTTTTTTCCTTGCTTTTTCTGTCTGTCTGACGCACACATTCCATGTATCTTTTAATTATTAAATAAAAAATGCATTTACCGGCAATGGGGGTAAATTATAATAATTGATATAATGATCACTTGAAATAATAAAATAAAATGTTACAGTATTGAATATTAATCTCAAATGCTGCAATTATTTTAGGGGTAATTACTATTTGCCCCTGTGTTTTTTCATATTATACTAGTTACTCCCTAACATTTGAAAAGTATATATTTTCATCCTTCTATTTTGTTATTTTATTCTAAAAACTCATTTGGTCAGAATTTTCGTTAAACAATCGTTAACTAGGTTTGGTTTTATACTATTTGCCCCGATCTTTGGTGTAATATACATATTGCCCCTTGTAATTTATTTATTATACTAAAAACTCCTTGTCTAATATTTATGCAAAAATCAATTTTAGTATTTGTATAAAAATAAATAACTAGTATTCTTTAATTACTCTAATTTTTAGCATAATTAAATTCTAATAAAATTTAAATATCTTAAAAGTACTTATATTAATCAAAATATTAAAAATTTCATATAATTTAGCTTTAAATTATTAAAATAAAATAGATATTATTCTTATAATTAATTTTGTTACAGTAGAAATTTAACTTTGATAAGTTTGAGGATCAAATTATATTTGTTTTATCAATTTAGTTCTTTAATTGCATTGATTTTCAAAATGAAAGGGAAGTTTATGCAATAAATAAAATATAAGGAGCAATTTGTATATTACAACAAAAAATCAGGGGGCAAATAGTATAAAATCAAACCTAATTAACGAATTTTTACAAAAACTCTGACGGAAAGGGTTTTTAGTATAAAATTACTTAACAGAAGGATGAAAAAATATATTTCTCAAATGTTAGGAGGTAACTAGTATAATATGGAAAAATACAGGGGGCAAATAGTAATTATCCCATTATTTTATAGTTTTGTTTATTTATTTTAATTCTTTTTAATATTTATAAATGATAGTATGTATATTTTTAAATATTTGGAAAAAAGTATATATACTATTGTTATGCTAATAAAAAACTATTATCATATATTAATTGATTTTAATTTCTTTTCAGAATATTACCACTGTTAACTATATATTTGTCTATTAAAAAGTAAAGATTGCACTTGCAACCTATCCAAGTTTTGGTTACAATGTTTCAGTCACCTTCATCATTGTTAAGACTCCCTTTAACTCGCTTTTGTGAACTTTCTTTTAATTTTTTTTTAAATACTGTCCCTGGTAGCATTTCTTATTACTATTGCAGTTGGAAAATAGCTCCAATCTCGTTTTAGTTATAACAATTCTGAACCCCGTTTTTAATTTCCTGCCATCTCTGTCCTTGATTTGCCAAGTTAACACTTTGATTCTCTAGAAATACAAGATTCTTATTTAGTTCTTCAACCCATTAAAAAATCTCATTTGTTAATGATTGGTGAATTAACATGAAAACTTTAGTGATCAAATGCTGGAGTTCTTTTTTCATTCATCTGATAATACCTGAGGTTAAGTAGCAGGCAGCTGGATCTTCCTCCAGCAACATCTAAACAGTAGTACTCTGGTTTCATTCCTTACATTTTCTCTTATTAAATCTACAGATTATATCACAATGCAAACCAACCTACAAATTAGTTTTCTAAATTGTCTAATGTATATCCTTTCTCTACTAATTGTTATAAAGCACCCATAACAAAGCAACAATGAAAACTCTGTCAAAATTTGAGTTTGTAGCTCAGATGCAGAAATAAGTGATGGATTTTGATGTCGTATAGGATCGTGGCAATCATAATATATGAAGGCGACTCTTTGTTTATATCATACAAAACCAGAAAAGAGTTTTTATTGGATTGAACTTATAACTATATCTCTTGGAAAATTTTGAAATGATACAAACTATAGAGTATTTTGGATTCCATGGCATTAGGTCTCTTCCCCCTCACAAGCAGCAAAAGAAGAGAAATGAGAAAGCTACTCTTACTGTCTTATAGCATGAATTTCTAGTACTGAAAATCTGATTGCATCTGTCATTGCAGCATATTGGAATGAGGATAAAGGGGAAATAGTTTTCTGTGATTCTGTTGACATATCAATAGCAGTTGCCACTGAGAAGGTATGTGTGCTGATAATGCTCTGTTATTTAATGTCTAGAAAACATCTGGCTTCATTCTGTTCTGATAAAAGAAAACATATGGCTTCATTATTTCTTATTTTATATCACAGGGTCTAATGACTCCAATTGTTAGGAATGCAGACCAGAAATCCATTTCGTCAATCTCTGCAGAGGTAGGGAAACTTTGATATTTTATCCATTTAATATCTTCATGTGGAATCCATTAGTCTAAAAGATAACTGCATGAGACTAGTACTTCAGTGTGCTGTCTCTCTCTCTCCGATACAATTATGCTGGCTTACTATGTCAGGGGAAGAAGATGGAATCAGCCTGTCTTATTACACAAAGTCACAAACCATATCTCACCTGATCTATTGAAAATGTGTAGTTATATTTGTTCTCCCTTCCCTTAGAATAGAATGGTTTCAGGCCATTTTTGAATTCATCCTTATTTTCTTCTTCCTTTTGCTTAAAAAGAAAATCTAATTATTAGCAATATTTTACTTTGTCAAGTTTGAAATTCTTGATTTTTGCTATCATCGTTATCTTTTTCCCATTTGCTTGAGAACTTGGACCTTCAGGTCAAGCAACTAGCTGAAAGAGCTAGGGCGGGGAAGCTTACTCCAAATGAGTTCCAAGGAGGGACTTTCAGGTATGCAAGTTTGTCTTTATTCATCTTTTTCTCTCTCTCTTTCCCTTTTCTATTTAAAAGATAACTGTGAAACTTAACTTCTAATTGTGACGCAGCATTTCAAACCTGGGAATGTATCCAGTGGACCATTTCGCTGCAATTATAAATCCTCCGCAGGTTCTTGTTCTAGTCCTGTATTTGATGCATACACTATTTCTTGCTATAAACAAACAACTGTTGGTTTCTTTGGTCTCTATGTGCATTGAAATTGGTTTGCTATTTGAACTATGTCTTGAAAATCCCAAGAAAGGTTTTCTGAAAGTGTTTTATCGCCATTAATGAAAGCATGATGTTATGAGCACATAATGCTAAATTCTTATTATTTCAAACTCCATTGTTCTTAATATCTTATAAATATCTTTTTTCGTGTCTTGAACATTGGTGGTTGAAAATCTATTATGAACAGTATTAGGATTAATCGCTCTTAGTTTTTATAAAGTGTATTAAAAAATTATAATGATTGTTTGGCATTGTTATTGTTGGCTCATCCCTGATGGTGTAAAAAATCTACTTTACGAAATTTCAGGCGGGCATCCTAGCAGTTGGTAGAGGGAACAAAGTTGTTGAGCCACTACTTGGAAGTGATGGTTAGTAGCTGCTTGTAGTTTCTGCCCCATATAAATAAGATGCTTTTTGACTGAAAAATGTAATATGGATTTGCTTTCTACCAGGGTGTGAGAAGCCTGCAGTGGTCACCAAGATGACCTTGACTTTATCTGCTGATCATCGTGTTTTTGATGGCAAAGTCGGAGGTCTGTAATGCTATAATGTTTCTTATTATTGAAATGGGGAGGTATACTAAAAATGTTAGTGCTTTATCTGGCAGAGAATTTTGAGGTTTGATTCCCTTTGGGTCTAACCTTCTGCTTAGTTATGTTGGTAACTTATGGGAACTCATTCGTAGAGGATATCGTTATAAAGGCTAGGCTGCAAAAGAAACGCCCCTTACTCTGTTAATGACAAGGTCTTCCATGAATGTTGAGGTGATACAATTATGTGAAGACCACCAATGGACCTGAGAATTTGAGAAATCTTCATATTTTTCCTTCTTTGTCTTGCTAGTAATGAAAATCAATGATAAGGTCGTATTGCCTTTTTCAGGCTATTGTTCGTTTTGTTTGATCATTGGCTCTAAAAGGAGCTAAATCACATCTTAGCAATGCTGCTTCTGCTGCCACACGGCAAAGTTGGCAGTGATATCTGATGCTAGGTTTGTGATTATTGAACTTGTAGTTATTTTCTATGCAGGTGCATTTCTGTCAGCTTTGCGATCTAACTTCAGTGATATTCGGCGACTTCTTCTATGAGGGGCCCTCGAACTAACAATTGGCTTTTCAAATAATAAGCCATGACAGAGGATGCTGTGCTCAAGCTGGTTAGGGAATTTTCCGAGATACCCCAATTTGTTCAAGTTTCAAGAAGTGTCTTTTAACGGTGATTTAGCCGTGCACTCTTACTAAATATCTCCGTTTGATGAACTCATCTTGATATTAGTTAGTGCTCTGATTGTTCAGGTGTCGATCCATGCAAGATTTTGCCATGTATCAAACTTCCAATATTACAAGATTTTCAGTGTTTTTCGTCTGAAGATTGTGCTGCAAATTTGGTTTATTTGAAGAAAGAATAATGTACAACAGAGGTATACATAGTTGAATCAATAAATTGTTCACAGTTGAATAAATAAAAATATATGTTTTTCTTATATGCAACACAACAGTGTCTTTATGTCACCATTGTTGGCAGTGATTGATGCAATTAAGTTCTTAACATGTGCTGTTTGAGCTTTTAAACTATTGAGAATAATGCTTTTTTAAGCTTTTATTTGTACGGTTGTAGAAAAATTTGAAATGTCGTACAAAATTCAAAATGTGGACAGAAGTTACAACTTGACTCCTAAACTTTATTACTTGTTGCCATTTAGCTCCAATGCAATTTTGTTTGCTATCGAGTCCTTGAATTATGCAGTTTCATGCTATTAAACCCTTATTCCATACAAGTTTTAATTAAATGAAAAAAATAGCAAAGTTTTATTACTCTTATTTTTCTAATTAAAATAATAATAATAATAATGAAGAAGAGAAACAGACTCGTGGATTAATTAGGTAAGGGCAGGCGGACTCAATAATTTTCCATGGAAAAAAATTAGTATCTCTTTCTTTTTTTTTTTTTTTCCTTCTGTTTCTTACTTTATATATTGATGATTATGTGTAGTGTAGGTCAACTCAAATGACGTTTGTATTCTATTTAGGGATGGTGGACGTTTGTATTCTATTCAGGGATGGCAGTCGTATATAGTACAGTTAGACATAGGGTATCTGAATTAATTTCCGATATCCGTTTAAATAGTATATATATATATATATATATATATATATATTATATTACATTATAAATTGTATATAAATAAAATAATAAAAAATTAAAGTTATAAAACGTTATTTAATAGTATATGATATAGATTTTGTGATTTTTTTATTTTTATTAATATATTTTAGAATTTAGTTACTATAAATCGGTTCGTAAATATGTATTCGTTTAATTACTCGAATATTTATATAAACGGGTATTTAATGAGTAGGTTACCTGCTATCCATTTAAATATCCATAAAATTTATTTCGTAACTATATATATATGAAGCAAGTTTTTATTGAGTTTGAGTATTATTGTAAGTAATTCTATTCAAATTTGGGACGACTTCAGATAATAAATGTAATTTTTAAATAGATTTAGAATAAGTTTGAATATATATATTTTAATTAGATTAATATATTTTTAAATGTGTGGATACCTTACCATTGCCATTCCTAATTCAATCAGTAACAAAATAGGGGCCGAGAAGGGCAAATAGAAGTTGGGTACAAATGGTTGTTGGAGGGTTAAGTGGGTTGATGATGGGTCCTTTTTCTGATGTTCTTTTAGGTATGAAAAGATGCCTTACCTATGTTATTTGTAATAAAATGGGACATATTACGAATTATGTGCTACCAAAGTGGAAGAAGAAGAGAATGGGCTTGATGTGCAATCACAAGCTAACTTATGGAAACCTCAAAATTTAGGACGGCTTAAGGCGGCTGAAGATCCCCTTGTCATTCATCCAGGAAACTCCAATAGTGTTTCTTTAGCTGGAGGAAAGTTTCTTCGCCCTAATTCTTTGGGGGAGATGAGTGCGTCTGCATCTCACGCACTAGTATGTAAAGGTAAGAGTGTGTTGCATCCTGTATCCTGCTTTCTCTCAGCCGCCCAAAAAAGATTCCCTAGCTGATGATAATCATGGTGCAAACTTGCTAAATGTCCCTAAAGTATCTCTACTTCTCAAACTCTCGTTAATGAATCTGGTATTATGAAGCTCAATAAGATTTCAGTTGTGGTGGAAGGTGCTAATGCTTCACTATTTTCTGACCTGGACCCTTGTAATATTTTTTCCATGGTCCCCTTTCTTAACCCTGGGCCTTTCCCTGATACTTGGAAGATTGGGCTTTCTCATAAGGCCTTCTGTAATAATTTAAATAGTATCGGTCTTAGTGTTAGCAACGCCTCTTCTGGTAATTCTCTTATGTCCAGCCCAGCTGAGGAGGTTTGTAATTCTCCTATCTTTATTGACATCCTCAGCTTTGATTTAAAAGCCAAATATGCCAATTTGGATCGTACCGATCTCCTGACTGTGGAGCAACAGATAGAGATTGCGACTCACTTGATCTCCAAGAATACGAATATTAAAGGTCTTTGTGCTAGTTCTTTAGAAGGTGAGAGGACGTCTTTGAGAGGTCTTAGTACTAGTCTTATCCTTGAAGAAATTCATGAAGATAGTGTGGTTCTCGGGGACAATGTTATTCTTGGCTCTGGTAATGTTGGTAAGCTTGGGAAGTCAAAGAAATGGAAAAAATTGGCTAGAACCTTGGCTGGTGGTATAAAGCATAAGGAGGAAGACAACCTTATTTCTAGTTCTAATCCTAAACGCAGTAAAGAGGATGTTGTTGTTATTGGAGGTAATCCTGTGAAACACTTAAGATATCTGAATTGTCTATGATGGAGGTGGCTAGCCAGAAGTGGCCCCACCTTGATAAATGAAGATATTGAGCTGGAATATCCAGAGTTTAGGGAAACCTCTGAAATTTCTTACGCTTAAAGAGACTTGTTGTTCTCATTCCCCGGAGGATCTCTTTGTTATGGAAACCAAAAGTGCTAGAGCAAAGGTTGAAAGAACTATTAGAAAGTGCAATTCTAATAAGATGGCTATTGTTGACCCTATTAATAGAGCTGGAGGTCTAACACTTGCTTAGAAGAACTCTACTAAAATTTCTTTTATTTTATCTTCTAAATTTTTCTTTCATTATAATGTATATGATCCTATTAATGGAAATTGGAGTCTTATTACGTGTTATATGTACAGTGTGGAAGTGCATTAGAACTCAACAATTCATTTACCTATGAGAGTACTATAACCAGCTCAAACCTTATGCAGTGATTGGGGACTTCAATTCTATTTTGGCTTACAAAGATAAAATGGGGGCCAGACCTTTCAATTCGTCTCATCACATACTGTTTATGGATTTGGTTATTAGCTTAGGTCTTGTTGATATTGGTGCTATTGGCCATAGCTTTACATGGAATAACAAGCGCTCTTGGAGTAATAACATTTTATAAACGCGTTGATAGAGTTTATGTATGTTATGACTAGAACTTAAAGTCCCCTTGTGCAAATGTTGGCTTTGACCACAGACTTATCCTCTTAGACATATACGGGGAAGGAATTTTTTCAAGTAGCTGTTCATATATGATAGCGGTGGAATAGTATGGTGGAGGTTAATCGGATAGCTAGTAACGTTTAGAGGCAAAGTTGTAGAGGATCTTCAGCCTTTCAGGTGTTCTCCAAGTTAAAGGCTTATCATCATGATCTCATTAGCTGATAAAAAAATAAGAATCAACAGTAAAGTAAATATGAATGTATTAAAAAAGAACTTGTGACTGTCAAGGAGGTTTCCAAGGGCAAAGATTGTTAAAAGATTAGGGAGTTGGAGCTGAGGCTTCAAGAGGATCTTATTAAAGAAAAATGTTTTTAGGCACAAAGGCAAAACATGACTGGCTTAAATTGGGGAGAATAAACTGACATGTTTTGATGCTAAAACCATGCAAAGAATAAGGAATAGAACATGAAGTTTGGAGGACGAGGGGGGTAATTGGTTTATAGCCCAAAAGGATATTTCTGAGGTTGCTATCTTGTACTTTAAGAATTTGTTTACGACCTTGCCTCCTACAAACTTCAATGAAGTAACTAATGGCTTTATCCTTAGAGTGACTGAAGAGATGAACCAAGCACTAACCATGACGATTAGTAATGAAGCAATTAGTCAGGTTGTTTTCTCATTAGCTCTCGATAAGGCTCTTGGTTGGGATGATTTTACGGTTGGATTTTTTTTCAAAAACATTGGGATGTCTTGCAAAGAGACGCTTGTAAGGCAATTTTGGATTTTTTAATAAAGGGAAGTTGTTGAGGAGTGAAAACCATACGATCATCTCCTTAATTTCGAAGGTTACATGTCCTATGAATATGAGGAAGCTTAGGTCTATTAGCCTTTGTACTATTTTTTATAAAATTATATCTCGTATCTTGATGAAAACAATCCAACCTTTTATGCCTTATCTGATTAATGAGTCTTAGAATGTCTTTGTTAAAGATAGGTCCATTGTTGATAACATCTTGATCAGTCATGAGATCTTGCATTATCTCAAGTCCTATCCTTGCAGTGGTAGGAAGGAACTGGCGCTAAGGCTTATGACTGATTACAGTGGGGATACCTGGAGCATATATTAAAGCTCATGGGATTTGACCAGCAATGGATTAGCTAGGTTATGGAGTGTGTGATGTTAGTTTCCTTTTATGTTAATATAAATAGCTCGATTCATGGCTATTTCTCTCCATCTAGAGGATTGCATTAAAGTGATCCTTTATCTCTCTTTTTATTTGTGATATGTGTTGAAGGCCTTGGTCACTTATGTAACCAAGCTCAACTATCGGGTAAGATCCCATGTATAAGGGTTTTTAGATTTTTTCCAACTATTAATCACTTATTATTTGTGGATGATTCTCTCATCTTTTGACCTACGTCTTCCTCGGCTGTTCATAACCTTCTTGTAATCCTAGATAAATATGGGACGGTCAGAGAAAAGTGTATAAACTTTGATAAATTAATTATTTTTTTAACTCTAATACTTCGATGGATACTAAGAGGAGACTTGCTAATATGATGAAGGTTCCTCATATTGGAGCTCAGGATAAGTACTCGGGACTACCGACAACTATAAACAAATCCAATTAACAGACTTTTCAAGAACTTAAACTAAAGGTAGCCATAAAAGTCATTAGGTGGAAGGAAAACTTGTTATCCTTGAGAGGTAGAGAAGTATTAATTAATGTTGTAGCCAGTGCAATCCCGATTTATACTATAAGCTGCTTCAAGCTTCCCCTGTCTTTATATAATGAAATCAATAGCATTGTCTCTAATTTTTAGTAGGGCCAGAAAGGTGATGAGAGAAGAATGCATTGGACCTCCTAGGATAAATTATGTGTGAGTAAGCTGCATGGGGGTATGGGCTTTAAGGACCTTCATGGGTTTAATATGGCATTTTTAGCAAAACAGGTTTGGAGAATTATGGCTAATCCTCAGTCTCTTTTAGCAAAAGTTTAAAGGTAAACATTTTCCTACTACAAATGTTCTTTCAGTGCCCGTTAAAAATAATGCCTCATGGGCTTGCAAAAGTCTCATGTCAACTATGGTTATTGTGAGAAGGGGGGTATGATGATAGATGAGAAATGAGAGTTCTATTCGAGTTAGGGAGGACCCATGGATCCCTTTGGAATATCCTTATAAAGCTATTTGGAATCATGACTGGAATGGTAATGATTTCCTTGTTTCGAATTTTATTAACCATGCTCTGAAATGTGGGAATGTGGTGAAAGTTAGAAATGCTTTTATAAGACTCTAAGCGGATAGTAATCTAAGTACTCCGCTCTTTACTACTGGGTGCTTTAATGAACATATTTAGATCTTCAAAAAATCTAGTCCTTATTCAGTTAACTTGGGGTATTTTGTTTAGTGGTCCTTTTTCCGCTACTCTGGTAGGACTACTGACCATTTCTTAGTTCCTTCTCCTATTTGGAAGCATCTATGGAAATTAAAGCTCCCTAATAAATTAAAAGTATTTCTTTGGAAGCTGGTTGCCAAGGATTTACTGGTAGGATCCTTACCCAAACCCAGATTGAACCATCCCTCTGAGTGCATTAGTTGTGAAGCCAAGGAATCTGCCAAAAATCTCTTTCTGGATTGTCCTTTTGCTAATTCTATTTGAAGGCTTTCGCTGTTGGATTTTAACTTCGGTAGTTTTAATGGTGGTAACTTCACTACCTCTACTGACTATTAGTCTCAGATTATTAAAGATCTATCTATTCTTGATAGCTCAAGCAGAAGTACTATGCTTGTTGTTTTCATCCTTTAGAGTCTATGGAAAGGCATGAATAACCTTTTTTTTTCTTAACCTTCAGTGGAGCAATAAAGTAGTAGAAAAAGCCTTAAAAGATTTTACTGAATTCTCCTCTGTAAATGAGGTGCCTCCTTTTGAAGATAGTTCAATGGTCTTTAAATTTCATGCCTATATTCTTAGAGATGATGAGATCAAAGTTAATTTTCATGCAGCTCTAGATAAAAACAATAATAGTGGCAGCTTTGGCCTCATTGCTACTAATGCTAATAATGAGGTGATTGACTTCTATTCGAATAGACTCTGTGCTTCCTCTTTCCTTTTTATTATGGAATGTTTGGCTCTTCGGCAAGCTGTCCTGTGGGCCATTAGTAAGGGTTAGCGTCGAGTCCTCTTTGAAGGGGATGCCCTGGCGGTTATTCAGGTTGTTAATGGAGTTTCTACTCCTCCGGCTGACTCTGCAGTTGGGTTCTCTGATATTTCTAAATTAGTAGTTTCTTTTGATAAAGCTTCCTTTTATTTTGTTAGGGGAGATCTTAACTTTGCAGCTTATAATGCTACTAAGAGGGTTCTTAGTTCTTGACTTGCTTTTTATTAGTGTTTTTCCTCTTATTAATACATCCTATTGCCTTGTGTTAAAGAAAAAAGAGATTAGGATGTTTATCTCAAACCATAAAGAGGTTACTAAGAGAGAAAAATATTCCTTCTCCCTAAGAGACGAGCCAACCAACAAATCTGTTATAACCTTTAGTAGATTAAGAACATGTATTCAATGTGAATATTATGATGTCATTATAGTGTTTTATGTCATTTCAATTCCTAACATCTTATTCGAGTCTTAAGATTTCTTTCAAAATTTTATCCTATTGTCTTCATCAAATATCAAAATTTAATTTTCATTATAAGTCTATTTTACCATAAATTATAGATGATTAATATAGAAAAATATATAATTTTTTACTATATTTATTTTTTTATAATTTAATCATTTTAATAATTATTAAAGTGTGATAAAATGTATATTTATAAATAAATAAAAACTCGTTGAAAATAAAGATTTGTCAACTTAAATACTGCAGAATTATTTCTTATTTTGAGATTTAAGTCTGATATTGGATTCAGTAATAAAATATGGAAAATTCTTTCCTAGAATTGGTGGATGTCTCCACCTATATACTAAATCGATAGATAATTAGCATATTTATTAGTTTTAAATGATGAGTATGTGTCATTCATATAATACCAAAGCGTAAAATAATCATATATATGTATTATTCTCTTATTAATTGTGGTGTATACAGTAAGTCTAGATAAGAATTTCTCATAAAATATAATCTATTTTCCCTTTAATCTCATTCAGCTCAATAAATAAAATAAGATAATATATTTACAATCATAGTTTTTGTGCTTAAAATTTGTATAAACTTGTAAATTCTAGGGACAAAAATCTAATATATTAAATCACATTTTGTTTGTTCAAAATAGTATAAATCCACAAGAATTGATTTCACCTTTTACTTATTAATTATAAAATGTGGACTAAAGAGCAATATTTATTTTATAAATTATTTTATTATTTAACATGATCTTATTTTGTTGTTTAATAATGGAATAATTAAAAAAAAGTATGTAAACTTATTAAGATTTAAAAATTAAGTGTTTAAATTTTTATAAGTTATATTTAATAAATAAAATTAAAAAAATATTAACATTTAAGTATATGAAATCGATCACCTCTATAAAAGAAGCTGAATAATTACAAAACTGATATGAACTAATAAAAATTTAACAATCAAGTATTTAAACTTTTTAAAGTTATAATTTGGCGTGCATGCAAATCTAGTAAATATTTAAATTCTTATGTATATAGCAGGTCAATAGCAATTATCTTAAAACAAATAAAATCAATCATTATTGAGGATGATAATCTTGACTATAATATTAATTATTATTATTTATATTTATGACATGTATAGTATTTATTTTTATAATTTTTATTGTTTAAACAAAATATTTTCTCTCTTTTATGTAAATATTATGAGTTAAATACTATTTACTTCATGAAATTTGGTCTAATACATAGGTCAGTTCCTGCACTCATTTTCGTTATATTAAATCCCTTTGAATTTTAATAAAATTAACTACTACTCCTTCCATGTTAATCGGATGGGTAATGTTCAACTTGTGTAATTAAAACTACCAATTTTTTCGAGCATTATTCTTTAATACTATAAATTTAAATTATTATATGAAATAAATGTGTTTAGTTAAATTCTTTATCGGACACTGAAATCAAATTATACAAAAAGTGAGACTTTATTTATATTAAATTGTAAGTAAAAGAAAATTAAGTGTTTTAAAAAATTTAAAATTTTATCGTATTAAATTGTACAAAATTAAAAAATCAAAGTAAATTAAAAGATATTAATTATTATTTTGTTAGACTCTAGAACTAATTTGTACTTTAATAAAAAATTGATTTTGAATAAATTTAATATTTAATAGTAAATTAAAAATTAAATTATAATCATTTTTATTAATTATCTTGATATTTTATTATTTTAATATAATAAAAAAATTAATAGAAAATAATTTATATATTAAACCAAATCTCAAAGAAGGAGAGCAACCTCATTCTCTTTCTAACTAATGTTTATTTATTTATTTTTAGTAAAAACTAATACAAAATTTGTTAATTAGAGATAGAAAAATGATAAAACTAGGAGTAAATAAAGAAAAAGGAATCAAATTATCAAATTGAATACAAAAAGTGGTTAATTAAACCTATGAATACGGTTTAATTTTAAAACCGATGGTTAACCAAACAAAATACTTATATTCACACACGTTTTATACACTACATATAGGAAATGTTATGATTAAACAAATATTTCTATTTTCCAACTATAATAAAATTGATACTTTATAGCACGTGCGACTGTACATATATTTATTCTTCCTTTTCTTTAGTTGTTAGCTTGTAATTAGGTTGTTGGGTCAGCAAGTCTTTACTTTCTCTTTCATTAGTTGTTGTACTCGTAGATATAAGTAACTAGTTGGAGTTCCTTTACTTTTGTATCAAATATTATTTTTTCTTGTTATGAATATAATTTCACATTCACAATTCTTTATATTATCATAGCTTAATTCTTTTCTATTTTTCTGAAGAAATAAATAGTTAATACCCTCTCTCGAATTTCATCTTTTAGCCAAACAAATTAGTTTTCTTGAATCCTTGTAACTTTCTGATATTGTTACATATCTTTGTTTTGCAAATTGTTGGTTGGTTGTTTCTAGATCTAGAAATTTTCTTGGTTATTTTCTTGCTGTCCGAACAAAGTTTTTTCTTCCTTTTTACTTGAATGGCTAATCAAGTTAGAGCATAAGATTTACCTTTGAGTCCTTATTATCTACATCCTAATGAGAATCCTTTTCTGGTTCTTGTGTCCTCTTTACTCACTAGATCGAATTATTACTCCTAGTCAAGAGGAATGAAGCTTGTTATTGTCTAAAAATAAGTTAAAGTTTGTGGATGGATCGATTAAGATGCTTGACAAAGAAAATACTTTGTTTCCAGCTTGTGAAAGATGTAATACTATGGTGTTGTCATGGTTGATTAAGTCTTTGTCAACGTCCATTGCACAAAGTGCTATTTCATTAGATTTTGATTTAGATGTTTGGACAGATCTTAGAGATCGTATCTCATAAGGAGATTCTATGTGTATAACAGACTTACTAGAGGAGACTTATTCTTTTAAGCAAGGATCTTTAATAGTTATTGAGTATTTCACTCAACTCAAGATACTATGGGATGAATTTATGAGTTTGAGGCTAATGCCAAGTTGTTCTTGTGAACCTTCCTGTGACTGTCTAGCTTTTTCCACAGTAAAGAACTACGTGCAAAGTGGTTGTGTTATTCGAATTCTGAAAAGTCTTAATGAAACCTTTTCAAATGTGAAGTCGCTAATCCTTATAATGGAACCATTACCTTCCGTTAATAAGGTATTTTCCTTGGTTGTACAGCATGAATGTTAAGTATATCTCTTAATCTAATTATAACTGCTGATCCAACTGCCTTTTACAGTAATAAGATTTTTGAAACTGGAGAGGTTAATGCTGCATATAATAGTAGAACTCCTAGTTTTAATGCTCATAAACGTTTTGGCTTTAGCAGCAACAATGCTGCTAAACTACCTTAATGTACATATTGTATTACTTAGGGCACAGTGTTCAAAGTTATTATAAAAAGCATAGATATCCCCTAGTTTTACTAGTTATAAGGGAAGAGGAACAGGAGTGGTTGGATCTGCAAATTAAGTTGATAGTTATTATCAAATTTTGATGTTAGATTTGCACCTGCTTAATTACGAAAAATTTTAATCATGCCTTCTCTACTGGATCTGAGTCTCAGCACTCAAGTAATTCAGTTTCTCAACATTCACCTACTTTCACTCAAGATCAGTATATAAAGCTTCTTTCCTTAATCCAACAAGTATCAAATCCTGTTGTTAACAACTCAGGTCATCAAGTCAATGTTTTGACTTCTCATTTTACTCCTACTACTGAATCAGGTATCATCACATGCTTTAGTTTTGTTCAATCTCAAGATTTGTTTAACACATGGATTCTGGATACAGGTGCTACAGACTATATTACATGTTCATTAGCCAATTTTCAATTTTCTTCTCTTATTGATCATATATTAATTGGATTGCCAAATGGCATATAAAGTCAAGGAAACTCATATAGGCACCACTCAACTTACTTCTACCTTGATTCTATAAAATGTTCTTTTATGTACCGAATATTTTTCCTTTAACCTTGTTTTTGTTAGCAGACTGATTACTACTCTTTCTTGTTGTTTAATTTTTCAATTTATTCAGGACATCAAGTGATGGAAGATGATTAGATTAGCTGAAGAGAGGAGCGGGTTATATCATTTGCTTCCTTCTTGTACAAATTTCTTTTCTGTTAATTATATTACTAGTGCTAATAAACCTAGTAATCTTTAGCACTAAAAGCTTGGCCATGCTTCTATTAACAAAATAAAGATGTTAACAAATATAAATCCTAGTGAACTTACTCAGCATGTTGATCATTATGACATTTGTTAAATTGCAAAGCAAAGAAAATTTTCTTTTCCTTTGAGTTCTTCAGACTTTAATGCTTGTTTTGATCGGGTTCAAATGGATGTTTGAGGTCCCTTTTCTTCTCCTTCTTTCTATAGTCATCATTATTTTCTTACCATATTTGATGATCATAGTAGGTATACATGGGTTTTTCTCATAAAGTCCAAATCTGAAACACGTTCTTTAATTGAAATTTTTTATGTTTTGTCCAAACTTAGTTTTCCATTAACATCAAAGCCATTAGAACAATTAATTTTGTTGAGTTTAATATGACTTCTTTCTTCTTTTCTAAGGGAATTATGCATCAAAGATCTTGTATTTACAGGCCTCAGCAACATGGTATTGTTGAGCAAGAGGAGCAATATATACTAAATGTTGCTCGAGCTTTGAGAAGTCAAGCTCACTTACCTATTAAATTTTGGTCTGATTGCATTACTCATGTTGTTTATCTCATAAACAGTACTCATTCTCCTATTATTAGCAATAAAACACCCTTTGAGCTATTATTTCATAAGCCTCATGTTCTTGATCATTTAAGGTTGGTTGCTTATGTTTTATTTTTACTCTTGATCATTCTTAGACCAATTTTGATCTAAGAGCAGAAAAGTGTATTTTCATTGCTTTCTCCCTTGGTATTAAAGGTTATCCTGTGTATGATTTTACTTTTCATCAGATTTCTATTTCTCGAAATGTTTTTTCTAAATATGTGTTTCCTTTTGCCAATTACCTTTCCACTTCTTTTCCTGCTGTTTTTTTGTGATTCTTCTCATTTTTCTGATCCTCGTTCTAATGATAGTCTTCTCTCATTTTTCATCTACTTCAACTCCATCAGATGATATTAATGCTCCATCTTCAAATCTAAGTTCAACTTCTTTTCCTGCATCTTAGCCACCACTTTGAAAGTAAACTAGAATTACAACTACCACTTCGTATTTAGAAGACTACCAATACCAATTATCTCACCAAACTCGAACCAGACCTCATTATATTTCTGTTTTTCTTTATTATTCTCACGTTTTACCTTCCTATCAAACCTTTTCCTTCAACTTTACCACCTATTCAGAACCTAAGTTACAATGATGCCATTAAACCTGATAGTTGGAAACAAGCAATGAACTCTGAGATTGCAGCTTTACAGCAAAACCGTACTTGGGACATTGTTTCTTTATCTAATGGCAAACAACTGATAAGTTCTAAATGGGTCAATAAGCTAAAGTTGAAACTTACTCAGGCCTTGCTTTAGGTTGGTTTTTCTCATACTATTGCTAACCCTTCATTGTTTGTTAAACGTGCTGGTGATTCCTTTATAGCCTTTCTTATTTACGTTGATAATGTGATTTTGGCTAGTAACAACATGTTTGAGATCCAACTTGTCAAGTCTCACCTCCATAATCATTTCAAGATAAAGGAGTTTGATGTTTTGAAATACATTCTTGGATTAGAAGTGGCTCGAATGAGTAAGGGTATCAGCTTGTGCCAATGTAAATATGCCCTTGACATTCTTACCGATACTAGTTCTCTAGGTAGCAAGCTTGCCTCCGCCCGAATGGTGCATGGTACTAAGTTAACTGCTTCTGGTTCTTTTCTTCTAGAAAGCTCCTCCTACAGGAGATTGGTAGGGCGTCTCTCGTATCTAACTATAACAAGATCTGACTTAAGCTTTTATGTGCATTAATTGTCTCAGTTCCTTAAGCATCCAACTAAGAAGCATCTCACTGCTACTCATACATCACAGGTTTTGGCACCCCCTTTGCTAATGCCCTCATCTCCTAGAAATCCAAGAAATAATAGAAAATGTCAAGGTCCTCTTCTAAAGCTGAGTACAGGGCTCTAGCCTCTGTTACTTGTGAAGTCCAATGGTTGTCATATTTGCTTTGAGACCTTGGCATTCTTCACTCTTATCTTGCCCTGTTATACTGTGACAATCGTTATGCTGTCCAAATTGTTGAAATCTCAGTTTTTCATGAGCGTACCAAACATATAGAGCTTGGTTGTCGTATTGTTCGTGAGAAAGTTCAAGGAACCGTCATATGCCTCCTCCTTGTGACTTCTAATAATCAATTGGCAGATTTTCTTACCAAACCTTTGGCCATTCTAGTGTTTCTTTCTTCACTATCCAAGCTGGGCATGCTTAACATTCATGCTCCAGCTTGAAGGGGGCTAATAGGATTAATGCTTTATAACACGTCCAACTGCACATATATTTATTCTTCCTTTTCATTGGTTGTTAGCTTGTAACTAACTTATTGAGTCATCAAGTCTTTATTTTCTCTTTCAGCAGTTGTTGTACTTGTAGATGTAAGTAACTAGCTGGAGTTCCTTTGCTTTTGTATCAAGTATTATTTTTCTTCTTTTGAATATAATTTCACATTCACAAATCCTTTAGACTATATAAATTAGTATATTATATAACTAGTTTAAAAAAAAAATACTATATTGATAATAATAATACATATAATTTTATATGAGTGATAATAAATATTGAAAAAACTGAATTAAATAATTGAATCGATTAAAAAATTAGGCCGATATAAATAGTTGATTTTATAAAATTGCTTAATAGTGTAGCTAACCGGCGGTAGTCATTCATAGAACAAAAAAAATTAATGTGTTGGCTCCAAATTGGATTTGCGGGTGTACCATGTGTGTGTACATGGACTGTATGATTGATTGTGCTTCTAACCTCTATCCAAGAACGAATGTGGATTTTAAATGTCTTTAGCCACAATTTGTTTGATGTTCTACTTAATGGACACAAATTACTGTAAATGTAAATAAAACTGCTGGAATAAAATTACTTGAGAGTTTCAAAGTTACAAAGAAAGCTTGAATGCATACAAAAATACAAAGAGTTTGTTGTTCTTGAGTTTGTTTGATTTTTTTGTATGTGATTGTTGTATTTCCTACACCTCTGTAACTTCCACAAGTATATCTGCAAATGATAAACCACTTGTTCGACTTGAAGAATGGCCGGTCTTTTTTCTTCTTTTGTCAACATTTATACAACGAACCAAAATTTCAAGAGTAATTGTCATAGAGAGAGTTTTCAAATAACTTTCTATTTGAATCTTCCTTCCTCCCATTTTGTATTAAAAATAATTACTATTCACATAATTAAAATAATTATTTTAATTAATTATTTCTATGGGTCGAGCTTAATTTTGGAATATACTCCGTCTTTTTTCTTCTTTTGTCAACATTTATACCACGAACCAAAATTTCAAAAGTAATCGCCATGGAGAAAGTTTTTAAATAACATTCTATTTGAATCTCCTTTTCTCCTATTTTGTATTAAAAATAATTACTATTCACATAATTAAAATAATTATTTTAATTAATTATTTCTATGGGTCGAGCTTAATTTTGGAATATACTCCATCATTATTCTAAGTTCAATTTATTTTTTTATTGAGTTGAAAAAATATGGTATAAACACAAAGAAACGAAAGAAATCAGTTAAATATACATTTTAAATTCTTTTAGCTCGTATTGTAAAGATATCCTGCAATATCTTTGTATCTATTATCTCTCTTCCTCCCATATTCATGGAGTATGGCAACAAGAGAATATAGATACAATGACATTGCAGTAGCTAGAATAAAACCAACTGCACCAGCTACCTAACCTGGAGGAACCATAGTATCCCAGAATTTTCCCAGTACATAGGCACTCGATACCAGTTGTAAACACAGAACCCATTTGGAAACATGAATCTGTATATTCCAGGAGACAAGAAACTAATAAGCTTCAATATCTTAAATTAATGTTTAAATATTGAAAGAGTACCAAGAGACACAAATACCTTCTCTAGTCATTACTGATACAGAGGCAACAAGATGGAAACGTTTGACAAATACCCAAATTAAGACAAAACATATCTGAAGAGTGTACTTTTTCTTCTTGGAAAATACTTAAAATAATGAATCGTTTATGTATTGAATACTTATAAAATAAAAACAGAAGAAATTGAAGTAATGAGTCACTATATTTATTATTGTTTCCTTTTCCTAGTGTAAATAAAGATCAGTCCTTTCTCCTTTTGTTTAGTTACATGTTCAACTATAAACATCCTTTCAGCAAAACAAACTCTAAAAATGGATTTTATATCAGGTTGGATATCTGTCAAAACATTCCAAAATTTATTTTGGGTAACCAATAACTGAAATTCTAAACAAAAGTAAACATGGAATAGAAATAGTTCTTGAATTGAACTTGTAGAACATTACACAGATGAGTTCAGAATCCATTCCTAGAACCAAACTAGTTTAATCATTGGTGCAGTGAATCTCAACGTTTGAAATTTGAGCAATCTTTGGGTACCATGCATATGGTGTTTCAGCATCTAAATCTCTGAATACTAAGATGCCAGTAGGTTGCTATTCTCTAAAAGAACTGCATAAGACAGCTTGTTGATTCAACTGACAAATCATGATCAAGAAGGTAAGTAAATCTCGACGATCATGTAATCAATAACGATGGCCTCCACCACACAGATTGATGAATGAATTCTGAAAAACAATAGATCAGATGAACACCACTTAGTTGTTTTTTCCCAAGTTAATGGATCATCACAAACAAAAAAAGAAAAAAACAGAAGTTAATAGACCGCCACAGCTCACCGTGTTAACTCCTCTTGATGATAAACGATTACCAACTTCCTTCCCATCTTCCCTTCTGAAAGAGATGTCAACTAGCAGCTTTAATAAATTCTGAAAGCAATCCTAACATAGTCATCACCAAAGGTGTCCTGCAATCCTGCACTGTTGACAAGCAGCAACTAGCAAGAAAGAGGAACATTCCATGCCAAACAGATCATGCTTCTTGTAGTGAGAAGCTTTGAAATAACTATAAACTGGGGCAACCTCTGTATATTGTTTTCCTGCAAAAACAAATTAAATGAACTCAATTCTTGGGGTTGTTTGATGTTTTAACTTGTTTGTGTGCAAGTAAATAGAGTATAAAGACGAAAAAGCGATCACTGGAAAACTAAAATGTATGTCAAGTAATTAAGAATTAAAAACTTTTGGCGTAGATTGATAAATGACAAAACCTACAAAACTAGGCAATGAAAGCCATCCTAAAGTTTTGAAGCTGCATAACAATTGATTATAAGAGGATGAGAACAGAAAAATTATTAGAAAAAGGCAGAGCAAGACTTAATTGTTGCAAATCAAATTGACTATCAGGTGCACAAGTTTTTATTGCAACAAAATAATTCTCACCTTCATCATCTTTTGGATTTAAGAAAGACCACCGCAAGACATATTTATACCTGCAACATGCAAATAAAATAAGAGAAACAAACATGTCAAGATACAAAGATTTTTTTAAAGAGAAAAGTAGACTGGGTCTTTCAAGTACAGGGGAAGAACAAAAGAAAAGTGAAATGAGGACAATGAATGAGAGAAGAACAAACCTGATATAAAAAAAAGAAACTGAAAAATGTCCAAATAAATCTTCTAGTCACAGTTCGTAGTAGCCCTTCAATTGAATCCATCTCCCATCAATTTTGATATTTGGAATATGAGCAATCTTGGACCAATCCTCTCCCTTATTGTTACTGCATTTCTGTGAAAGAAGAGGACATTCATTGATCTCCAAATGTCGCAATGTCGTGAGGCCACTGATCCACTCGGGTAAAGTCCCCAAAATGGGACAACTACAGATTTCGAGTTGTTGCAAAGTGGTAACATGTTGAAGGCCTTGATGCAGTGACACCAACTTCGCTAGATTTACAATGCGAAGCTTCCTGAGGCTTCTGAGGCACTGCCACTGCTCTGATGATAAATCTAGCTCCTTACAAGCCCTGATGATAAGAACCTCAAGAGAGGTCAAATGTTGCATATCATGAGATAGAGTGGTTATTCTTGGACAATCTATGATATCCAGCTGTTGCAGGGAAGTGAGATTTTGCAGCAACTCATCTGGTAGAAAGTCTAGATCCTCTATTTTCTGAATACTCAATTCTTTCAATTGTACGAGAGAAGGAGACAGAGAAGAAGAAGAACAAGAAGAAGAGGCAGATTGTGGCAGCAAAAGTTTCAACTTTAACATGTCCTTCATCGACTTGATGCTGGTATTTTGAAATACCATCCTTTCCACAGTTGGAATCAGTGGCATTGAAGTCAAATTAGGACAAGACTTGATTTCAAAATAAGCAAGACAATGAAACTGGAATAACTCAGGCGCTGATGTATCAGTCCTACACCATCCCTTCAGATTAGGACAATTTCTGAGCCATAGCTTCTCTAGGGAAGGGAAAAATAATGCCGGTCCTGACTCTGCACGATCATAAGTTATCCCACTCTCAATGTACTTCAAATCATTTAATTTATCAAGTGTCAAATGTTTAAGAGAAGGGAACTGATCTAGAGGTGGGAGATTTTGGCAGTTTATGCAGTTATCAATTCGAAGTTCCACCAAACTAGTGAGTGAAGCAACCCAGCTTGGAAACCTCAATCTTCCCCACCCACGCACGTCTAGCCATTGGAGATTCTCGTGTGGCTGTAGCTCTTCCAATGACACGTCATCATTTGAACCACTTGCAGTATTATCATCCTCATCACCTGATTTCCATGTCAGTTTCAATGTTTGAAGGTGCTGCTTCTCTTTCAGATTAGCTGTCCTAAACTCTGATGCTGGATTTTTCACATTCTGCAGATTCATGATTTCTAGCAATCCTCTCAAATTATTCAAATCGCATAACTCGCCAAGTCCACTAACATGCTTGGAGACGCCATCATCTTTGGCCACTAGGAATCTCGACAAGTAGCTAAGGGAAGTCAATTGACCAAGCCCAGGGGGCATGTGAGTCAAACCATCACATTTCCAAAGGTCAAGATGCATCAGATCCACCAACTTCTTGATGTCCTTAGGCAGTTGCTTCAGCCTTCTCAATCCTGCTAGTTTGAGCACTTGCAGGTTTTGCAGTTTAGTTATGGAATCAGGAAGTGTCTCAATTCGTGTATTGTATGAAAGATCAAGAAATCTTATATGCTTCAACTTCTCAAGGGAACGAGGAACCATCACAATTCCAGAATTGTGTGCATCTAATGCCCTTACTCTCCTTAAATTGGAAATGATTTCAAGGCCTTGGTTTTTATTTCCATTATACCCCGGTTCATTTGACAAGAAAAAAGTCCGCATTTTTCTTACATCTAGCAAACTGGGAAGCATAGCTCCCTTACAATAATCAATCGATACATGTCGAGTTCCTTTACTGACATATTTCACATTTGAAGATGATAAATTACTTCCTGAACCAACCACTGACCAACAAAGATCATGCATAAGATCATGTATTCTACATATATTAATATTTCCAAAATGATCCTTCTCTACTTCTTGGAAAAAAGACCTCCAAAGAAGATCATTAAAATATTCAAAGCCAACATCTTCAAGACATTGACTTGGATCGGACGACTTGATATATCCTTGTGCCATCCAAAGATAAACCAATTTCTTGACATTAATCTTAGACCCTTTTGGAAATATTCTACAATAAGCAAAGCAATGTCTCAAACGTGGGGGGAGATGATCATAACTCAACTTCAAAGTGGACAAAATGTCATTCTCTTTCAGATCCACATTCGAGAGCTCCTTATTTTTGAAGGATAGCCACTCAGATGCATTCTTGAAATACAATAAGCGTCCTATTGCTCTAATGGCCAGGGGAACTCCAACATATTTCCCCACAATCTCCCTCCCGATAGCATCAAAACTAGGACTTGGCACCTTCCCTTGTTTAAATGCCATTAGTTTGAACAAAGACCAAGAGTCCATGTCAGAAAGGCCTTCTAACTCATATGGCTGATTTGTGCTAACTATCTCCGCAACCTTCTTAATTCTAGTGGTTATGATTATTCTACTTCCTCTAGCACCACCGACTAACAAATCTCTCAAACGACACCATGTCTCAAAATTATCACACCATATATCATCTAAAACAAGCAAAAATCTTTTCCCATTAATTGTCTCATGAAGACGATTTTTCAGAGTATCCATCTCAAAACTAAAACATCTATCACCAGTAACAGACTCCAAAATTTTTTGAACTATTATTTTCACATCAAAATCATCAGAAACACAAACCCAACTACTTGACTTGAAATGGGTTTTAACCCTCTCATCATTGTACACAAGTTGAGCCAAAGTGGTCTTTCCTAACCCTCCAATACCAACTATTGGAATCACTACCACATTCTCTTCATAATTAGAAGCCATCAACAACTCTATAATTGCTTGTTTATCTTCTTCTCTCCCAACAATAACTTCTGGTGGAGAGGAGTGAGTTTGCTCTCTTTCCCTAGACATGATCACATGATTGGCCTCTACTCTACGCTCCTCTAAATGAAACTTCCTATTAGCTACAATCACATCAAGTCTATCTCTAACAGCCTTAATCTTATGAGTCATTTTAAGACCAAAAGCAACCTGGTTTGAACTAGAAAAAAAACGACGTACCTCCTTAGCCATCTTATTACCAGTCACCGTTTGTTGCTGCAGAACTTCTGTAGAAAGTTCATCCAACAAGTCCTCAGCATCATAAAACACTTCCTTCAGTGAATCAACCCAAACTCTGACTTGATTACTTTTTGAGTACTGCTCCTCAGCATCAAGAAGCACAGCTTGGATCGTTGACACTGTTGTCTTGAATTTTTCAAGCTCATCTTTGACACCAATCCACATGGTATTTGCTTGAAATGGTCGCGAACCCAATTTTACAATAATCTCTGCTACAATGGTAAACAAGATTGATTCTGCCATGGCTTCTTGATGAAGAAGGTGGAAGATAAAGGTGTACAGAAGGCAAAATATGAAAGTATTGTGGGCTTCTTTTAAGGAAAGAAGTGTGGACTCACCTAAGAATTTTTTAAGAATTTATCTATAGCTATCTGTATTCATGCAGGAACATGAACATTCAGACGATGTTGCTTCGAGAAAGGGTTAACTATCAGCCCCCTAAAGTTTTGATAAGTTTCAAGTCACCCTAAAATTATTTTCTTAGGCTAATTACCTAATAAAGTTTACACTTTGATCAATGCATCCCAATTTTTCACAATAAGAGAATGAATTACACTGCTTGCTAAAGAATATAAACTTATGCTTCAAATTTTAAGTAATTTAAAAATGACACTGACTAATTCATGTGTATATTGAAAAGGAAAAGTATAAAATCTCATTATGTCATTTGACTTTTATCATAAAACGCCTTGTGATTTTTTTGAACAGTTTAATATCGTTAATAATTTATATCTAAATTCACTAACACGGCAATTCAATAATTATAGCTCGATGCCAATTGCGTGTAATTCCACCACCATTTGATTCACATCAACTTAACTTTCATTCAAAACTAATTATAAACTTTTTTATTAAATTTGGAGAAAATAATAAAAAATTTAGAGAAAATAAATTCATAATTTAACTTTTTCTTTAATTTTATTCAACTCTGATAATAATATAAAACTCTACCATTATATCTGACGAAACTAATTTTGCAGCGGTTAGATTTTTAAAAATAAATTAATGCTCAAAACTATTAATAGAATTATTAAAATTCGAATACAAATTACTAATGGTATAATTTTTAAAATGTTAAAATGTTACTGAAAAAACTACAGTACCTGTTATGTCAAAAGGTCAAATCGTAAAATAAAATTTTATACTTTTTCCTATTAAAAATGGTCAATGAATGTGAAATAAATGAAAATTTTATACTTTACCTAAGTCACTCACTCACTCTTAAAAGCATGTGTAACTATATTTGATTGAATCCTTATTCGACTACCAAACTTTGTCCAATTTTTTTTAAATTTAGACATTTAATTTCTATTTTAGACCGACATCAATCTAAATTTTATAAAATATTATTATTTTTTGGAAGAAATTAGAAACATTATTTGTTAGGAGCTCTTTTAACAAGTTCACTCTACATAATAAATTAAGTAAAAACATTATATATAGTTTTACTAGGAGGCTGCACTTGGTAAAAATTCTAGATCACATGGTATGTCGGGCCAATTACAGACTAAGACTTAAAAAATTCAAGCCTAACTGTGAATTTTTATATAACAATGATGAATATTTGTGTTACAAGAATTCTGAGTTTATTACATCTTGAGATGAAAATATATACATGTTGAGATTCTAAGTCTTCTTTCTAACGGATACTTCTCAGTTTTTTTTTGGGGAAAGGTGGAAGTGACCTTTCCTGCCTTGCAAGAAAGGATGCTCCCTTTTTCCTTGATCAGGGATGAAAGGTCTGCACAAGCAACCTAGCTTGTGCAGCCTCTGAGACCAAAAGAGCTGTTAATTTCTGTTTTCTTCAACACTCCCCCTCAAGGTGGGTTCGAATAAGTTTATCGAACCCATCTTGCTGAGAATAGAGTAATGAGTCTGATTGTTGAGAGATTTTGTGAATATGTCTGCTAACTGATCTTGACTCTTAATGTAAGACGTTTCAATTTCTCCTTTATGGACTTTTTCTCTGATAAAATGGCAATCCACTTCGATGTGCTTAGTTCGCTCGTGAAATACTGGATTGGACGCTATGTGACGGGCAGCTTGGTTATCGCAATGCATTTTCATAGGTTATGCGCTTTCAATCTTTATATCCTTGAGAACTTGTTTGATCCAAATGAGTTTACTAGCTGTGGATGCCATTACACGGTATTCGACTTCAGCACTTGATCTAGCAACCACACTTTGTTTTTTGCTTTTCCATGTTACCAGGCTTCCTCCGACAAAGACACAGAAACCAGTGGTTGACTTCCTATCACAGCTTCCAGCCCAATCTGCATCAGAAAAACTAACTATGTTAGTGGAGTTGTTTTTCTTCATCCAGATTCCTTGACCGGGTGTTCTTTTGAGATATCTAAGGATTCGGTCTATGGCGTCGAGATGGCTGGAGCGAGGAGCATGCATGAACTGACTTACCATACTAACTGCAAATGAAATGTCAGGTCTAGTGACAGTCAAATAAATCAATTTTCCTACCAGCCGCTGATAATGCCCTACATTGGTGAAGGGTTTTCCATCTTCAAGGTTGAGTTTGATTTTGGTTTCCATTGGAGTGATGGCCGGTTTAGCTCCTATTTTTCCTGTTTCCTTTAATAGGTCAAGGGTATATTTCTTTTGATATAGGAATAATCCCTTGTCAGATTTTGCCATTTCTATACCGAGGAAATAAGAAAGTTGGCCAAGGTATTTAATATCAAATTCCTTTTTAGGCTCTGTTTGACCTCTTCTATCCCCTGATTATCATTACCTGTTATTATGATGTCATCAACATACACTAGAATAACAATAGTATGTTTGTTAGTGTGTTTAACGAACATAGATGAATCCGATTCACATTTATTGAAACAAATGCTTAATAAAAAATGGATGAGTTTAGCGTACCATGCTCTCGGGGATTGTTTCAGGCCATAGATTGCCTTCTTTAGTTTACATACCAGGAAAGAATCTGAGGTTGACTTATGTTCGGGAGGTAGCTTCATGTAAACTTCCTCTTCTAGGTTTCCTTGTAAGAAGGCATTCTTGACATCCATTTGGAACAGATTCCAACCCTGATTGATTGCTATTGATAGAAGGATTCTGACCGTATTCATTTTAGCTACAGGAGCAAACGTCTCTTGATAGTCAACTCCATAAGTCTGCGTGAAACCTCGGGCTACAAGTCTTGCCTTGTATCTTTCAACAGTTCCATCACTATTGAACTTAATTTTGTAAATCCACTTACATCCCACGGGTTTTTTATTTTGTGGAAGTGGAACAATGCTCCATGTCTCATTCCTTTCTAAAGCAAGGAGTTCTTCTTCCATACCTTTACACCAAGTGGGGTCAGTGTTGGCTTCATAGAAGCTAGCGGGTTCAACGAGTTTGGAAATCTGACATAGATAGTTGCGGTATTGATTAGATAAGACATTATAGGAAATAAAATTCTGAATTGGGTATGTTACCGAATGAGACACATAGTCTTTAAATTTCACAAGAGGTCTGGTTTGTCTGGTAGATCTTCGCAAGGCAATTTCTTCTTCTGCTACTTCTTGAGATTGGTCCTCTAGAATAGGATTGTCTCCCCCTGAAGGAATTAGCCTAGAGGTGAGAGGGGACTCCCCCTGAAGCTGACAGTCCTGGTCCGAGCTGCTAAGAGGGAAATCAGAGTTAAGCGGAAATAAGGAAGGGGGAGGACCATTGGTAAAGTTTGTGCTGGTGGGAGTGGTGTAATAGGGATCATTCTCTACAAAACTGACATCACGAGAGACATAGGTTTTATGGGTCACGGGATCATAGCATTTGTATCCTTTTTAGGTGGAGGAATATCCTAAAAAGAGGGTTTTTACAGAGCTGCAGTCTAATTTATGCTGACGCTTTATATAGACATAGTAAACACAACCAAAGACTCGAAGATGACCTAAATCTATTTGGCGGCCTTTGAGAACTTCTAGAGGGCTCATGTTTTTTAAGGTGACAGAGGGTAACCGATTAATGAGATAGGTGGCAGTTAAGAGAGCATCCGACCAAAAAACAGAAGGGATATTATTTTAAAAAAGAAGGATGCGAGTGACATTGAGAAGATGTCGATTTTTGTGTTCAAAAACACCATTTTGTTCGGGAGTATTAACACATGTGGTTTGATGCAAAATTCCATTTTGTTTAAAGAAACTAGAAAAATTGTGATTTACATACTCCGTACCATTATCGGAACGAAATATTTTTAGTTTTGCATTATACTGGTTTTTTATAAAATTAAAAAATTCTTGGAATCGAGAAAAAACTTCATTTTTTTATTTTAATAAATAAATCCAGGTGTTACGAGAGTAATCATCAATGAAAGTGACAAAATATCTAAAATGATTATAGGCAGTAATGGGGGCAGGTTCCCAAACATCAGAATGAATTAAATCAAAAAGTTTTTCTGACCTACTGGAAGACAAGGAAAAAGGCAATCTTGTATGTTTGGAAAATTTACACACATCACAATTACTCGAGTTTAAATTGTAACAAAATAACTTATTTAGAACGGAGTCGGAGGGATGCCCACATCTCTGATGCATGAGCAAGCTAGGGGTGGTTGATATAAGGCATTGTGGGGAAGGACTATGAAGGTAGTAGAGGCCATTTTCTAAGTGTCCTTTACCAATCGTCTTTCCGGAATTTCGATCCTGAAAGGAGACTAAAGATGGTGAGAAAATGACATTGCAGTTCAAATTTTGAGTAATCTTACTAACAGATAACAAATTAGAATTAAATTCAGGCAGAAATAAAACATCATTAATGTTGCAATTAAATAAATTTATGGTGCCATGGCCATGAATTTTGACCTTGTTCCCGTTTGCAACGGTCACATGATGGGAATCTTTGATGGAATGAATTTTGTTTAAATTTGCAGGATCCCAAGTCATATGATCAGTAGCGCCATAGTCAATAATCCATGCATTATGATAAGATTTAGCATTATGAAACAAATTGTTTTGAACCAAACGTGACCCTTCGGGTTGTACCGACCCGAATCCATGAGGTTGCCGAATCAAGGCTTGGATTTGGGCCAGAAATTCAGTCATTTGGGCCTGACTGGTGGGCTGGGCCTGGGAGGCCGGCTGGGCTTGATGGGCCTGTGGAGCTGGATAGGTCTGCTGGGCTTGATTGGAGAATGGGCCTGGCCCATGGGCCTGCTGGCTTGATTGAAGAATGGGCCTGGCCTAGCGGAGAGGTCCAGCCCATGAAGACCATGGATCATTGGGTCAGGTCGGGTTGCCTGATTTTGTTCATTTTAGGTCGGGTCGAAGCGGGTCGGGTCGGGTTGAGAAAACCCTAGAAATTCGGGTTGCCTTTCGGGTCGGGGCGTCATATATTTTTCGGCATATGACGCCCCCATTCCCAAATAAGCTCCCACACCCTTTCTAGGGTTTTCTTCCCTTCTTATTCCGCTCCGCCCGTCTCTCCTCTCGCCTCCCTTCGAGCCAGCCCCCTCCCACCCTCTCGATGGCCTTAGCTGCGGATGGAGGTGCCAGCAGCCATCGCGGTGATGACCCTGCTTTTTGCAGTGGTCACATCACACGATGGTGCTCGGCCCTCCTCTTTGTCGGCCTTGGTCTCGACGGGTAAGGTATGAGTGGCTGTCCGTGCTTTTTGATGACTCATTCATAGTGTTCCGTCTGGTTTCTTCGTGTTGGATAGTCGCTATCACAGCGTCTATTGACGACAGCCGAGAGGCGAGGAGGATCTGAGAACGCAAGCTTTCGTAGCTTGAATTCAGGCCTCCGAGGTAGGTGTAGATCAAATCTTGTTCTGCCCTTCTTGGGAGTTCTTCTGGATCATTAGACGGAGGAAGGTAATTTTGTAACTCTTCCCATCTAATTAATATCTTCGTTGCATATTCTGTGGGATTCTTGGTTCCCTGAGTGATTTGAGAAAGTTCCTGCTTTAATCTGAAAATGTGAGCAAAATTATTTTGATGCCCGTAAAGGCCTTTTAGTTTTTCCCAGATTGCCTTTGATGACTCCATGAGTATACACAGTCGGGAAATCTGGCTTTCCATGGTATTAGTGAGCATGGACATGACTAGATGGTCATTAGTCTGCCACTCTTCCATTCTGTCCAGTTCTTCTTCTGTTGGAGCTTCTGGAATTATAGGTTTGGGTTTTGTTTATTTCCAGTAATGAAACCTAATTTTTTTCTGCCACTGAGGGCAATAAAAATAGATTTTGACCACTCAAAATAATTTTGGCTGCCTCGCAGGACAATGTTTGTGATTTTTGTGGTTTCTGGGTGAGCCATTTTTGAGGCTTGAATTTTGTGATGATGGGGTAGATGATGACTGGTTTTAGACCAGCTTTGATACCATGTGAATTTTTATATAACAATGATGAATATTTGTGTTATAAGAATTCTGAGTTTATTACATCTTCAGATGAAAATATATACATGCTGAGATTCCGAGTCTTCTTTCTAACGGATATTTCTGAGTTTTTTTGGGGAAATGTGGAAGTGACCTTTCCTGCCTTGCAGGAAAAAATGCTCCATTTTTCCTTGGTTAGGGATGAAAGGTCTGCACAAGTAACCTAGCTTGTGCAGCCTCTGAGATCAAAAGAGCTGTTAATTTATGTTTTCTTCAACACTAACTGAACCTAGTCCGATTCGAGTTTTAAACGGGTCTATGTATAAATCAATTTCTTGCTTTTGGGGCTAATTGTCACATACTAAAACAGTTTTGAGTAAGTAAGACAATGTTAATTTTTTTAGAGTGATCAAAGACAAATTATCACCTAAGCCCTTGGAAAATATTAACTAAAACAATCTTCTTTCTGCATATGTTAATTTAATTTATTTATTTATCGGATAGCACGTCATGTGGGGTCATATGATTGCGGTGTTTTTGCCGTGTTCGACTGTTTGGGGTCATATGATTGCGGTGTTTTTGCCGTGTTCGACTGTTCATCAAAGAATTATATTACTTCCTTTGTTTGTTTGTTTATTTAATTATTATTATTTTTGTTTTGGCTTTTCTGAGGGTTCTTATTGGAAACATGATTATGCCTTGGACATATCTTTACCAAATCAGTCAAATTTATTAATATGCCTTGGGCATATTTTCGTTTTGCCTTTTCCTGAGGGTGTTTATTGTCTTTTCGACTTTCTTTCCCTTTTTTCAACTTTTTAAGGCCAATATTTTTGAACAATAGGCCAATATAATTTATTATTTATAAGAAAAATAACTGTATCAGCTGGTTATTTTGTTATTTTTATATATTTTTATTGTTAGACTATTGCCATTATTGTTTTTAGTTTGTTAGTTTGGTTTTTGGTGATTAAATTAATTATATACATACAATTGTGTAATTTAATTTAAATATAAAAACTTATATACGGCGTTGTCCTAAAAGTAGTAGTCTTGTTTATCAGCTCATATTGAAGATGTTATCTCATACTCATTTATTCAGCTATAAAAAAATTACTTTTAATATATAAAAAAAATTGCTTTTTATTTCTAATTTCTATAGAAATAATAAGATTCTAAACAACCTTCAAAAACGAATTTTAATAAAATATATTTCAAGAGAATATAAAGATAACATTATTAAAAAAATTATAATGTTACAAGTTTATTCATTTACTTAATTTACAAGATTCGAACTAATTATATCTTTTTTTCAATTCGCTAATTTTTAATCATTCATACATGTACTTAATCCAGTAAATTATATATAAATTTATTTTTTTATATTTCTACGTCTAACTTTTAATAATATCTAATCCTGAACTTAATTTTATGATAATCTTATTAATTCCCATTTAATTCTATTTTATTAATTTTATCAGAAACTCGATTATATCTTTCTTATAAATTGAGTTAATTCTCCCGTAAAACATATCTAATTTTTTTTTAAAAAAAAAGAAAAAAAAACACACAATACACAAAAATACCCATCTAAAGCCTTAGTCCAACTTTCGTGTATCAGTCCAATCTGCACGCCCAAATATCCATCATCCAGTTTGGGCATTATCTCCAAGCAAAAGAATATTCTAACTAATACAAACTTCCAATTAATCCTGACAACAATACTATTTATAATAATCACTCCTTTTTATCTTTTCACCAACAATAATTGATTATCAATTATCATAATTAACTTAAGCTATTATATTATAATAATATTAATCTCGACAATATTAATATAATTTTTTATCTACTAATATATTTTTAAAATTGGCATTAGAATTTTGGATTTGAACAGCTTTAATCGCAGTTTGTTTGTAACGAGAAACCATGGTAGAATATAGTGCTGATTTTATTAATAAAATTTTATTTAACTTTCAATTTATCAACAACTCTATATCTATTATCATAATCTTCAATTAATTATAATATATTTAATCTACCGAAATTTTAATTACTGATCTAAAATCAAATAGTTAAGAATTTAGCTAGATGGGTGTAGCATCGAATCCACTCTGGTCATTGAAGTCGGATCAATGATCCAAGGACACTGTCAAATTCATATCATTGCGTAGGTCATATTTCTGGTGTCTGATCTTCCATTAAGACTGTCAGCTTTCTATACTTTGTGAGAGTTTTTCCAGTTAATTTTCCAATAGAGTGCAATCGTTGTGATATTAGTCTTGTAGGAAAGGTCGAAAAGAGTGGAGTTCATCCTCATAATCTGATTTTCTATTGCTTGCCGGAGTTGGCCAGAGAATGAGAAAAATTGATTGTAGTTGGTTTTCTCTCTCCTCGCCATACTCCACTTCCTGTGACAGTACACAGTGCCGTTACCAAGGAAGGATAGCTCAATCAACGGCCGTTTGTTTAATTGAAATCAAGGCTTGTTGTCGCAAGGAGAAGGAGAATAAAGGCTCAAAGTTTCGGTGCCCTAAACTTCTTCCCTTAATTACTCTCACCAGCCATCGTTTTAATCCTTGCCACTGCACCATTATGCTTATTGGTCGTCAGATTACAACTTCGTCGGACCTTAGCACCTCACTCCTCCTCCTTCACCTCCACCGTACACAACAACCTCCTCCCCTTTCTCTCCCAAGTTTCTTCTTACCTTACCCCTACTTTACTACTTATTTTACGGAAAAATTACCATATGACCTTCTAACTATTTTTTCTTTCATTTAAGCCCTTCATTAAATAGATGGGGCTAAATTGTAATCACTAAAAGAATGGGAAGTCACCATGTGAGCCTCGCCCTTAGTTATAAAATTACTAGAGTACCCTTACCAACTTAATTATTTAGAAAAGTACCAAGCATAGTATTTCAACATAAGGATAAATATGTACAATATGGTTTCATCATTTGATAATTTTTAGTATGTGATTTCATTTTCAGACAAAAAGGGGCATGTTGTTACAAATCGTAATAAAAAAAGTATATCATCATTAAAAGGTCTTGCTTTTCCGGGATTCAGCTATCTACATTGCTCGGCCATCATTATCATGTTATCTGTATTTGATAACATGAATTTAGAGCTTAACAACTCCTAATTTCAATATTTGACTATTAAATCGCGATTTAAGAAGTCATTGATTCAATGATATCGATTTAATGGTCAAACAATAATATTTGGAGTTGTTAAGCTCTAAACCCATATTATATCAAACATGAGAAATATGACAATAATAGTTGATCGGAGTAAAGCTAGCTAAATCGTTTCCAATTAAAACATTTTAATAGTGAGATATATTTTTTTTATCATGATTTATAACTACATGCTTTTTTTTATTTGAAGAAAAATCACATACGGAGTTGTTAAATGATAAAACCACATAGTATTTTTATGTACTTATCCCTTTAATATATTAGTTCCTCAATAATCAAATTGTCATTATTAAACCCATTTATATCTCAAATATTAATTTAATCTAATTATTCCTTTGATTTGAAATTCAATTAAAATTTTAATTACCCAATTTTTTTTATTATTTAATACTAATCATACTTAAAATAAATTTTTTACTAGCACTAAAATTATAACTCAATTTTTATTAAAATTATTATTAAACTCTATATTAATTACTTAAATCAATTATAAAACAAGTTACTCAATGGGAAAAAAAATGTAATTATCATTATGATTCTTCCTTTGATATATTTATTTATTAAATCAGAACTTATGGTATTACCACATAAAAAACAGGAAGCCACAATAAGCCATAAATGATTCAGATGACAACAGATTAGCAAGAAATGAATTTATTTATTAAATCAGGATTTATTAAATTTCAATCTATTATTTATCATCTTTGAAATCAAGGATTTTTTTACTTGTTACATAATTTTTAAAAGAAAATTTCTAGTTATAATAACTATTGAAAAATCTATCCCATATAACTAAGGACGAGCAAAAAAATCTAAAAAATTAAATCGATCGAAATCAGTGAATTTTATCAATAAAATAAATTATAAAATTATTTAATAAATAAGATATATAAAGTTTAAATTTCATTGTAAAACTTTAAAATTTTCAGTTTGACAATATTTGTATCCCTAAATAAGTCCCTTTAAAGCTCACTAAGGATTAATAAATATACAATATTAATTTATCTCAATAATGATAAAAAAAATAATTCTATATGGGTAAAACATCAATTTATTAAAATAAATAAAATTTCTATAAAATTATTTTTCACTTTAGTGAATTTCTTTTCTTATTCCATTAATACTTTTTCTCACAAGGAATAAAGATAAAATTAGGAAAGAAGTAATTAATACTCCATTAGTTGCTTAAAACAATACTTAATTTAAAATAAGAAAAAATTTATTTTAAACAACACTTATTTTAGAATAAAGAAAGTAATATACTATAATTTATAGTGGAGATGAATAGCTAAGTAGTTTAATTAAATTCATCAAATTTTAGTGTAATAATATATAAAAAAAGAAATTATAAAAATAAAAGAAATTTGTTATACGAGATTTCTTTTAATGGAATTTATCATGTTTGTCATTATAAAAATAAACGAGTATTATCTTGACATATAATTATATCACAATAAAAATAATTAAGAAATACAAAATAAAAAAGATAAAAAAGTTCCACCAAAATTTCTTATGTGTTATGTATGCTTCTTTTTTATAAACATAAGGGTTCTTTATACAAATATCCTTTTTTATAGCAATAATAATATTTTTACCTTCAAAAAATCAGCTTGCAAAATTACTCTCTTTTAGGCATAAAATTTACAAAAATACGCTCAATTTTTTACTCTCCATTTTCAATGTCTCTTTCTTCAATAATAAAAATCAGTTTCCATATCTAAATTTACTCGTTTCTACTTTTTTCTTATACATTTATTTCTCGGTACTTTGATTTTTTTTTTTTTGAAAAGATTGAATTTATTAAATTTTCTCATTAGATCTACATTCACTCTCTTCTTCTTCTTTTTTTTTTTTAAAAAATTAAATTTCTTTTTCTTTATATGTAATTGAACTCCACTATTATTTTTACTTTGGCAAGCCATATTATTGTTCATCAAAAGTCATTGACCCTAGACCACATTTTACATTTTTAAGCAGCATTCAATATTTATATAGTTCGTCTTAATAATATGTATAATTGATAAACCAATGCTAATATGCAACATACATAAGTTTAATAATTTCTCTTAGTAATACATACATGTTTTAATCATTCTTCTTAGCAATTAACATCAATTCTTATTTTTTCTAAATTAATAAAATATATATGATTTGGGTTATAATATCTATGGAGCTCTTAGATTAATTGTGTTTAAGGTAGTAAAATTAGAATTTTATTAATCAACTTTAAAGAAAATTATCACTAAAGAGTTTCATCTCTGAACATTATTATTTACTGGTGCATAATTATGTACAACAACAGTCTTTTGATTTATTATGGCAATGTTGAACAAGTTTTTTGTATTTATATAGTTTTACATGCATAAATTTTGTAATTTCATAATTTATTCTATTTTATTATTGCTTTTTTTTTATTTTCTAATTATATTATTTTCTTTTTTTAAATGGTAAATTATTAATTCAAATTATAATTATTTATTTACATGTTCAAACTTTTAAGTTGAGCTTGATTAACATGCAAGAACTATCAACCAATATTTTAAAATTTATTTATTATAGAAATGAAAATCAATAAAAGAAGAATTTTAAACTTTTGACATAAAGTAAAATTTAAAATCTATTTAAAATTTTCAAAATATATATTTTTACATAAAAAATAGAACTAAAATGATAGACATAAAAAAGAAATTGAAATCTAAAAGAAAAAAAATAACGGTTCAAAGAAAGAAATTAAAAACAGTTCTTCAAAGATCTAAAAATCAACCAAATGTCAACTAAACATCAACCAAACAACAACTAAATATCAATAAAATTAATTAATGATAAAGAATCTAAAACAAACAAAAAAGCATAAGTTAATCTAAAAAGTCATAATGGAACTCTAAATATAATCCACAAATTATAAGACTTCATTATATATAAATATATATAAATATATCAAATAATTCAAATAATTTTCTACGTATTGTTAGAAAATCCAAACTTTTTATAAAAAATAAAATTCAACAAATTTTAAGAGAATTAAAATAATAATATTTATATAATAAAGAAAACTCAAATAAAAAATATCAGAAAAAGAAAGAAAAGAAAAAAGAAGTTAAGATCCAAAAGAAAAAAAAGAACAGTTCAAGAAAAGAAATTGAAGATAATTCTGTATAATTATGAAAATCAACTAAATATAAACTAAATATTAATCATACATCAATCAAACATTAACTAAACATTAATAAAATCATTTAAAGTAGCTAGTTCTATAACACAAGATTCACTTAATTTGATTTTTTCCCTCATGTTTCTACGACGTGTTTTTTTTATATCAATTTCTCTTTCTTTCTCCATAAAAAATACCAATCAACTTGTCAATACAACCTATTATTATTTTTCAATTTTATTATATATGTATATATTAAAGAAAAAAGTTGAGTATTTAAGGTTTTTTTTTATGAATGTATATATATTGAATATATTTGGATTCTTATTGTTTATTGCAATAGTATGAATTTCTATTATATTTAAATATAATTTTTAAGGATATTTTAATAATTTAATAAATCTTGGTACATTAAATGTTTCGAGACATATTTAAACGTGCTAATTTATCTTTTATTAATTATATTTCTGTTATTGTATTTCTCTTAAATTATTTTATTTTAACATATTTTATTTTATTTTTGTTTCTATTTTGATTTATGTAGCTATCATATTACGGAAAGAAGTCTTAATGCTTGCACAAATACCAAAAAAAACCTTACCGGCCTCAACATACTAAAATAGCCAATAAAAGATTATGCAAAATTTTCATCAGATGACTCAATAGAAGCAATAAATTTTTAATGAACCTTAAACTATTTAAAATTACTATTGATTTATAAATACTAAGGTCTAATCTACCAAATGTCTAGTTTTAACATCTTAATATTAATTGGACCAAAATTGAATCATATTAACATGCTCTATTCTATACTTATTTACTTAAGTTCTTCATTAATTAATTATTTAAATTCTAATCTTATAAATGCCTTGTCTAATAATATTAATTAAAAATTACCCTCAAACTAAATTAATAGTTTAATTAATATCCTTATTGTTGTTCATAAGAAAAGAGAGCAAATAACTTTTAAATCAAAAAGTAAATAAAGAGTTTTGAGATTTATTTTAATTTTTTATAAAAGAATACTTATTAAGGGATATTAAAATTTTTTTAGGACAATGATTTCTCCATTTATTGCTTTAGAGCATGCATAACTGTTAATAGACAAAACACATGAACTTCTATTGCTCTTCTTTTTTATTTAACTTATTTATTTTTGAATTTAAAAATTATTTGTTCTCTTTTTATAAATAAAAATAGAAAAAACGAAAAAAATAAGTCAAGAGAGTAAAATGAAAGAAAGTAAAACACATTTATGGTTCAATATTTTAAATATTTTGCAAAGACTTAAAAAAATATTTTCTTAGATTATATTTTATGAGTTTAATTAAATTATTTATTAATATATTTACCAATATTATGATTTGTCTAATAAAATATAACCTAATATTGACTAATAGTGACTTTCCATGATCAACATCATGAAAAAGCAAGTTCTCTCTAGGAAAAAGAAACAAGCATATAAATGTTAATGAAGAAAGTACAATTGTAAAGAAAAAAGGATGGAAGTAGAAATGTAAAGATTTCAGCAAAAAGCGTGTTGGATATAAATTTCTTTAAATTTAATGCAATAATATAAAACCAAAGCAATTGATATGATAATAAATCAAGAAGTTATAGAAAAAGTTTCATCAGAAAAAAAGTAATACTAATAAAATTATAGAGGTAAAATTGAAAATAAAAATAAAAATATAACAGTTTAATTTATTTATAATAATAATTATAATAATAATAAAAATTAAATTTATTACCAAAATTGAATACTAATCATAATAATAAAAACTAAGGTCTATAATAAAAAAATATTTAAAATAATTATTCTTATTAAAAATAATTAAATTAACACTAATTGAATAAATGAATAGATAAAAATTTATATGAATTATATATTTTAGATACCTATATAAACTTTGAATGGATCGTATACGAATAAATGAGTTATTTAAGACTAATTCTTTTCATATTCAACCCACAACTACCAATACCCGTCCATATGCCACCTCTTGTTGCACCATATAGCCTATTCAGCTCTCTAATGAGACAAAAATGGCTAGAAGCACTTTAATTAAGGATTTTAAAGTTTAAACTTATTTAAATAAAGAAAAAGATTAAGAAAAAGGAGTACAAACTGGAATAGCATAAAGTGCAGAACTGCTCCTTGAACTGTTTAAAAAGAATGTCGTTTCAAAATATAATTTGGATCCTTAAAGGAAGAACAACATGCCTTCCTCGGTTTATTCATACTGAATAGAGTGGCCATGCCAGTTTATAAAACAACTGTTATTTTACTCATTATTCAGAAACGAGATGTCGCCGAATATTGGTGTTGATTGTGAAATGGTATTAATTGGAGCTTGTTTATGCAAATATATGATAATGACAAGCCTACATTGTCGAAGAGGAAACAAAATCCAGAAAAAGAAAAATCGTAACAAATCCATGTATCATACAGAGCTGAAGAAATAGTAGAAAATACAACAAATCCAGCGTAACCACTATAAACGATAATAACAATCTGAACAATAAAATTACATGAATAATCGACTCGACAAGAAACATAGGCTACAAGTTTCTATTCTGGATAATACATGACGCCACATTGAATAGAAAATGAAGTTTGCTATGAAAATCCACCAACGAAATGTAAGATGGTATGGTTATAAGCATTTTAAGGAGCAGTAGTTGACTGAGGTGGTTTAGTATCTTTGAGAACAGTTGGTATGATAGGCATAGGAGGCTTTGGAAGCTCAGGAAAGTGGGGCAAAGGTGGCAGTTCAGGTTTTGGCAACTCAGGAAGCTTAGGCACTTCGGGTTTTGGCAATTCTGGTACTTTTGGAACTTCAGGCTTTGGCAATTCAGGGAACTTGGTCAGTTCAGGTTTTGGTAGAACAGGAAGTTCGGGTTTATGTAATTCTGGCTTAGGAAATTCTCGTTTTGGACTTCTGGCAATTTTGTCTCAAGAAGTTGTCGGGCATCTACATGGATTGATAAAGCGATGAACAAGAGCAGAAAAAAGGATGATCGAAAGCGAAAATAAGCCATAATAAGGAGAAAAAATATCTGAGCTGTTGAGAAATGAGTAGTATGTTTCTGGTTACATTTCCACTTGTATTCAGCTTTTATAGATATGGGGAGTGGAGAAATGGGGAAGTTTCAAGGGGGATTTGGTGGGAAATTAAGCTTGTGGTTTGGTAGTTCAACTTCTCACCTATAAATTCTTCCAAAACAATAATAATGAAGCAGATCATTCTGCCTAGAATACAATATTCATTTGATTTATCTATTAGTTGGATAGCAGCAAGCAATTGCTAATTTTCTATCTTACACATGTCCATTAATCAGATAACACTCAAAACAATGTTGAAATATAGATCTCCATTTAAAAGACTAAAATTGGAAGCTATTGCTATGTACATGTTCTTATTATCAGTTTCAGAATCAATCCGCATAAAGTAATAGCAGTTTACCTAACTAATTAACAGTCACATCTTCACCTATATTCATTCATTTCTTGCTTGTTTGATCTTGTACAAGGACAACATTAACACAACTGACATCCTTAGTTATCCTAACCAAATTTGACACGGTTGATCCAACCTACCCTGAAACCTTGAAATATTCCTGTGAATAGTTATGAATTTGTTGAAGTTCAAATTCTGAGAATCCTTATAGACCAATTAGGTTTACCCTCAAAAACACTTTTGTCCTTGGTTTTTCAAAAACTAACCTTTCTGCCTGAGTTTAAAAACTGTCATTTTAGTCTGAGATTTACCTGTTACTTTTTAGTCTCTGCATTTATAAATCAACAAACACTACTTTAGTTAATATGTTTGTAAGAGAACGAACGCTACAATTCCTCTAATTTTGGTTCAAACATTACTCTCAACCATGCCTCTTTTTCTCATACTTTGTTTTATTATTGTTTGTTCTTTACTAATCCTGTCATTTTTCAATATGCAATTCTTTATTATTTTAAGATGCGACTGACTAATTTTATTTTGTAATACGATCAACCAATGCAATGATTCATAAGAAAATATTTAAATATATAATCTAGGAATATAAAATATATGTTAAAAAATCAAAAAAGAATAATTTGGGATAAAAAAAATAGTTCATTCTTGATTTTTGCTATTGAAGTAAAATTGAAAAGGACATAGAGTAAAGAGTTGGTATATTGAAAAAGGAAAAGTTTCTATAAAGATCAATAAATGATAAAACATAGTATGAAAAAAACAAACATGACTGAGTGTAAAGTCTGAATCAAAAGTAGAGTAACTAAAGCATTCTGTCTATTTACAAAGTAAAGGGATTATGTGTTTAATTCTCTATAAATATATGGACTAAAAGTTTTTGGGAACCTCATGGACTAAATTGTTTGACAGTAAATAAACCTTACGGACCAAAGATTAATTTTTGAAAAGGCATGAACCAAGGTGTTTTTTAGGGTAAACCTCAAGGCGCGGTTGTAATTTCATAGAAACTATTGCTTGAATTCTGTACATAAGTGTGTGATAAACAATTTCTATGAACTCTAAAGCCATTGATTCAGAATCTTGTTTCTCACTGTGGAAACTGCCAGAACACAAATATTATTTTGCAGTCCTGTTTTCTGATACCCTCATAACATAATCTTTTCTATTATAAAATAACAATGCTTAAACCTGTCCTTTAGTCTTAGTCTAGATGTTAACATTAATTGCATTTTTGTGAATTTAACTGAACCTTGTGTGATGCAATCACAGATAAATTCGATAGAACAGTGAACTGAGAATGCATTCAAGGAAATTCTGATTCTACTATATTTTACCCAACACTGAAGCGGGATGACTATCCGGATAGGAGCTCAAATGCAGAACACGACAGAGACAAGAACTGCAGAAAACAGCAACAAAGGACAAACCACAGAAACAGCCTAAAGCACAAGCAGCAGGAAATGAAGGTAATACTTGGACAGAAATTATACCTAGACCACTTCAGGATTACAAATCAACTAGCAAAGAACTATATTAGTTTTTCAGCTTTCCGTTCAGAACACCATTCTGATTAGCCTTATTTAAGATCAGGACAGAGAATAACCTTGTGTTTTTTTGTCGTTTGTGGTGAATTATGTGCCTTTAGCATCAGCAAGCAAGCTTTCCTGAAGATGTTAATTTCAAGCTTTCCATAGATAAGACAACATTTCAAGCTAAGTTTTTGGAGCATCAAGATTCGCTGAGCTTTGTCCTGGCAAATGTTTCACTGCGGAAGTAAAGTGTCTCCATGCTAGTTTTTAGCAACTCTATGATTGTTGCGGTGTTAAGGCTATTATTTTACTTTCATAAAAAATGGAAAGTTTTAGTGGTATCATGTATTTATCCATTGTAGTAGCAATAAAAACCATAAGAATGTGCTATGAATTAGATTCGGTACTTGTACTTCTTTGCTTTTTAGTATTTTTCTTTTTGTTATTAGTAACTGAATTGGACATTGGGATAGCCATCCCTCCAAACATTAATTATTGATCTGTGCACTGCTTCAACAGTGATTATGACCTGTTTAGCTAGCTAACTAGATTTGATCTATCATGTCATGCTCAAAATGAAATATATCTGCATGCCTGGATCATCACTTTACTACTCAAAGCTGGATCAAACATGCATTACTTGAGAACGAGAACTCTTCTCACTCTACTGTTGCAACTCAAGACTCAAGAGTCTTGCAATATCCCTTGAAATTGCATTCATATTGTTGCTCTGGGTAAACTTTCCATGCCCAATTTTCTGACTTAACACAAATAACCAATAGCCTGGAAACCCACAACAAATTCCTGTGCAGAGATATTTTTAACATTAAGCCATATACGTAAAACGAATTTGCTAGATCACAGCAGTCTTGTTTCTGCAGGAACATGAGTAACTACAGTCTTTGTTTTATACAGTATATTGTTTTCCTCTTAAATTCCTCATAACCAATTTATGCAATGTAGCTTACTTACATTAATTTGTTTATTTTCTACTGTTTCTCTATGTTGTCTCATTGTTACCTAGCTAATCATGTCAAAGGCATGTGCAGGCCTTTACCATGAACAAATGCTTTGAATGAGACAACAATCACAAGAAAGTACAATAATGTTAAATATGCTGCTAGATATATTTAGTTAATCAACTCTATTAGAATGCCATCTTGTGAGTTGTTAAATTTTATTCTTCTCGGGCATTTGAAGCACATATTGTTTGTTACGTACCCAACATCTTCGATCAGGAAATAGTTGTCAATGTAAATTCAAAGTATCACATGCCGCTGAAGAATTAAATAAACCTTGCAACATCAAGCATTATATGAAGATCAAAGACTGCAACATAATACATAGCAATAACTGAATTGAGTTTTCTCATTCGTACCAAAAGAATTACATATCTCGTTTCGGTAAATTTGCTAGTAATACATACCCATACTACTAAACATATTAAAGTCTAAAACAATCTAATATGATGATAGCCTTCGTTAACTGCCAATTTGTGAATACCACCTTGAGCAACTAATTTACTAATGCGATCAAATTCCGAAACGAATTTCTTCTTTGAGAAAGAAGGCTCCTTTGGTGGTTCAGAAGGCGTCTTTGGATCCATGGGTTGTCTCGGACGCTTCTTGGAAGACTCTTCTTGTTGATCTCTCTGCCGCTTGTTGCCACACTGATGATGATTCTGATGATAATTCTGAGCCTGATTCTGACGTTGTTGTTGAACTTGAAGAAGATGATCAAATTCTTTGCGGGAAATTGGATGTTTGAGAATTTCATAGGAGGAGAGCAGTTTCTGGAAACTGGAATTGGCATTGGGATTACGGGGGTTCTTGTCAGGATGTAACTGCAATGCCATCCTCTTAAAAGCCTTGGAGATTTCTTCGTCTGTCAGGTTAGGTCCTGTAATAGATGCAAGGCCTAACACGCTGTAGTGATCCACCAGGACAGCCATTGTTGTTTATGATGAGAAAAGCAATGGATCAAAGGAAGCAATTCTAAAAACAATACAAGGGTGTTAAAGATAGGAGAAATCTTCAGACAGAAAATCAATGGATCGAAGGCGGCGATACTAAATAAGAGGAAAGGGTTTTGTAGTTAAAAGAGGACTTTGTTTTGGAGTAGGGTTCTGTTAGGAGTGAAGGACAGTTGTGATTATAAAGTATGTTATGAGGTAGCATTGAATTGTAATCCGAAATTTGAACTGCTGATTGGTTAACCAGTAATAAGACAGCGTACAACTGATTACTATATGCGTTTAATCCTCTAAATAATAAAATAGAAATATGAATTTACGTTGTCAAATAGAATCTTCTTGTCCACCTAAAACTCTGCTTTCATCGTACAAAGCAACAGCACTTTAATTATGTTCCAGTTTGAAGTATACTTTAAGACCACAACCAAATTTAATTCCAGTTTGAAGTATACTTTAAGACCACAACCAAATTCAATTGATTATTAGAAAGAGGTTCATTTTTGCCTTTAATGTTTAGTGTTTAGGAAAAGATTCGAATTTAAATTATTTTTTAGCATAATTATATTGTTAATTTTCTTTTTAAATCTAATAGAAAAATTAACAGTGTTAGTTAAAGATGATGTGGCTAGTAGCAGTTTCTTAAACTGATATAGTCTTTAAATTAATTAATTAAAAATTACATTTAAATATTAAAAACAATTCTCTTTTTTCCTTAATAAAAAGACCACCTTTCTCTCCTCCTCCACCCAACTATAAAACATCATTGTGGAGGTCAAAGAGAGTATCAACAAAAGCTATACAAGCAATACAATTACTCAAATTAGCTAAATCATCAGATCCGAGATTAAACCAAGTTTTCCACACTAAATTATCAAGACTTCTCAAAACTGATTTGCTTTTTGAAACTAGACAAAGGAGTGTTGAAACCTGGTACAGGAGCATTTAATGAGGTGATTGGGGCTTATTTGAAAGTGGGTTCGATGCAAAAGGCAATTGAAATTGTATTGAAGAATGAAGTAACCATGTTGTGTAATTTTGATTAGGAATCTTGAGGAATCTGGAAGAAATCATCTTGTTGATATCATAAAGACAGAATGCGGTGATTATATGGATTATCTTAGGAAATTTCACGAAGAAGTTGAGTGGAAGAAAGATGTTTTTTTTTGTTTGGGAGTTTGTTATTTATTTGTTTGATTTTTATGCTCTCTGTTTATATTTTATGTTTAAATAATGAAAGAAAATTTTGATTTTTTTTAATCCTCATTTAAAACAGAGTATCTGGTGATTTAGACACATGTGAAAGGCACTTATTTTCCTTGCTTCTAATTTGTGGTTAATGGCTTGAATTCTGTGGAGCTTGGAACCATCTATTGTTAGTGTTAACTAGGATATAATTGCTATCTAATTCTATACTTTTAGTACTGAGATGGAGAAGCCGATGGACATTTGGTAATCTTGTTAACTTAACATGGCATAAAGACTCCAGCTTGGCTGACTTGCTTGAGTAAAAGGTAATAGAATATGTATTGACACCAATAGGAGCTAGACCCATATAAAGCTAGTGTAATATTTTTTGTGTATATGAGACACGGTAAACATTGTAAGAAAACATGTTTTTAGATATCAATGATATTTTTTTTTCTTCCAAAATCTGACATGGTATCAGAGCTTTATTTTTCCATTACCTTCTTCTTTTTCCTTTAGGGTTTCGATCCCTACCCAAACCAGTGGATCTTTCTCACTGATGTTTGACGTCGACGACTAATCCCTTAGTTGTCTCTCACTTTGATTCGCTTTGAAGATAAGCAAAGATGGTGTGCACAGTTGGTTTCATCGACAATGCTTAAAGTGGTGCCTCAGTGTGGCTGCCATTTTGTTTCTTGTTTCAAGAATATTGAGGTGCGAGTTGGAGTTGGCATATATATTTTTTGTCGAACAGTTAGTGAGCAGTTGGTGAGTCGAAAATTTTGTCGAATAGTTGGTGAGCAGGACTAAATTTTGATTTTGTCTAAATTCTACTGTTTGGTTGGGTGCCTGCTGTGCTATTGCAAGTTTTATGTATTAGCTAGATTATTTTTCTGGGTTCACTTTATTGACTACACAAAACCCAATTACCAGATGAATTTGGGTTGGTATACTCATCAAGCTCCACACTGCTAGCACTTCTACACAGAATGTTATTGCTAAGAGCTCATCTGCTAGCAACATTGTGGATGCTGGTAAGACAGATGGCTTGCAGAATAGCAGTGGCCAGAGTACAAGTTCTGCTTTAATTAGTAGACATGACAGTAGATATGACCATATAATGGGTTTTTTTAATTCTGCTAGCTAATCAGTTTTTTTTTTGCTTATTGATTCTGGTTGTAGTTTTTGCTCACTCTTTGGTAGGTAGTCGTTGGTGTCGATGTGGTTTTCTTTTCCTTTAGTTGGTATACGTAAAAAAAAAATGGCTAGTGCAAGAATGGTAACACTAGCTAAATCCGCGACAACTATAGCTATTACGGTAGTTATTTTTTAGACCATTTTGGGGTTGGTTTCCCGAAGCTTTTTGAGTTTCGGAAGAAGCATTTATTACATGGGTTCATTTTAATTTTTTTTTAGTGGGCTGTATCCGGATCCATGATCAATTGTTAGAGCAGCTAGTGTACTCCACCACAGCTGGTGTTGTTTTCCTCTTTGTAGCAACAAGCGGCACTTTCCCTTCTTAATCGCATCTGAGATTCCCTATCAATCTCTTCAATGGCTACTGAAGATTTTAATTCTAGACAAACCTTCAAGATCGATGATCAGAATAGTGAATATTACATCCACCCAAATGAAAGTTCAGCTCTCATGTTAACCTCTTCTCAATTAACTGGCAACAACTATCATAGTGATGGGCTACTGATGCAACCTACACCTAAGGCAGTGAACCTATCGATGCAGTATAGCACTAGTGAGTATCAAGGTCATATCCCTAGAGATCGGGTGAACCTAAAGTTACCACTGTTCGCTATGTTAGCTAGTCTGAAATAAGGTGTAAGAAGTCTAGATTAATTAACTAATGACTATGAATGCAAATAAATAAATGAACAGCAACTAACAATCGAAAGACAACCGTAACAAGAGAAAGAAACCCAAGGGGACCTAAGTGATAGAATTCTAAGGTTGATTTTATAAATTACCAATCTTGTTTACCCATGCTTAAATCCTGAATCGAACTTGGTTCCTCTCTTGAGCTCGCCGAGTTCCTAAACCTGCACTAACCTAATGGAATCTCTTCCTATCAGATTATTACAGATTAGCATTAAGCGTGATTTAGAACTATTAAAAGTTGTTAATTCTTAATCCGACGAGTAAATTAACCTTATCTCTAAGAGTTAACTACCAGTTCTTACTATTCAAATTCCAGTTATGACAAGCATTTCTCAATGTCAAGAAACAACCTAAAAGACAATTAATTTAACATCTCAAATTAACTGAATCAAAGTTTATTACTAAACAGCAAGAAGATTACAAGAATGGCAAATAAAAATCTAATAATTAAGCACAATCCATCAACAAAGGTGAACCTCAATGGGTTCAGCAGCCCTAGCTACTCATAATGAAAGAAATAAATACAAAAGGAAATAAACAACAGAAAAGGAAATGGAACATGTAACCCCTCTTCTCTCGAATCAGTCGCAAGCCAACTCTGAAACCAGCCTCAAGTATGGATCTTAGATGTCTCGATCAATCGTCTAGAACCTTCGATCTTTGCTTGAATCTTCCAAATCAATCCTTTGAAATGACGTTGGTCTACCAAAATGTCAAGAACAGAGGTGTAGAAGTGAGGAGTCGCGAGCGTAGAGAAGTCTAGAAAATCATAAGTGGAACCTTGTCTCATTTTGCGTGCGCCTACTTATAGGTAGAAATGCCCTAGCCCGTGCCATGACCCGTGCAATGGGCAAGGGAGGCCGTGCAAATATGCACGGTCATGCAATTGCCCGTGCAAAAGCCTCGAATTGCGCGCCAATAAGGAATCGAATCTGACAAACATCTAATATGCGTAAATCATCCATATAGCTTGGTTTCTGCCCCGAAATCAATCAATTTCCCATCAAGGAGTCTGAAAACCTGAAAAACTCAGAAACATACCAAAGGGCGATCAAACAAGAATAAATATGACTTAAATACACGAGTAAACGACTATTAAACAGTCAATAAATATGCATAGAATCATCTACATCACATAGCTAGGCACGATCTATGAAGATGTTTATGATTTCAAAAAATAAATTTCGATTTGTTAATGGTTCAATTAAGGTTCCTAGGGAAGAAGATCCTTTTTACAAGGCTTGGTTGAAATGCAACAATCTTGTGCTTTCTTGGTTATGGAGGTCCCTTAATACAAAAATTGGGAAAAGTGTAATGTGGCTGGACTATGCATATGATCTTTGGGCAGACCTATATAACTGCTTTTCACAAGAGGACCTTATAAGGATTTCTGATCTTCAACAAGAATTCTTCTCTCTGCAACAAGGTAACCTTTCTGTTACTACTTATCATACATTACTTGAAGATCTTATGGGATGAGATATGTAATTTGAGACCTCTACATGCTTGTGAATGTTCTGCTAATAAGTTTTAGAAAATAAGATTTTATCCTAAAGTTTCTTAAAGGGTTAAATGAGAAGTTTTCTATCCAAAGGTCTCAGATTCTTATGATGAAACCAATGCCCCCTGTGAATGAAATCTTTGCGATTGTGATTCAACATGAAAGATCTTTAAGTGCTGTTATAGTCTCTTGTGATTAAAATATACTGCTTGCTGGGAAATTCAATATGAATACTGGAAGTAGAACAACCGGTTTTAACCTTGGACATAATCAACACTTGAAGAATATGAATGGTTTTAGGCCGAAGATAGAAAACTAACAATTTAACCTTAGTAATAGTCAAAAGAGATTTTTTTGGCAATTTTAGAATTTTTCCAAACAATAGGGCCAAGAAGCCTACCTACACTTTCTGTGGAATGTATGGGCATCTTGTTGACAAGTGTTACAGAAAGAATAGATTCCCATCGGGATACAAGGGAACAAGTAAGAATTTTCAGAGTTCTACAAACCAGGTTGCATCTTTTCCTTCTGACAGTCATAATTTTTCAACTATTGAACAAATGTCATATCAAATGAATTATGATAATCATAACTCTTTTAACAAATCTGGTGATGATGCTCCTGTTACTTTTACAAGGGATCAATATAATAGTCTGATGTCAATGATTCAAGAGAAGGCAGTTGATTCTCAGAATGCAGCCACATCTCAGATCAATGCTTTATCGTCTATCTTCGATCCTATTGCTGAAAAATGTATTGTTCTATGTTGTTATAAGCAATTCCATAATAGGAAATGGATTGTAGATTCAAGAGCTACCGATCACATTACTAATCCTCTCAGTTTTTTCAAAAGGCATTACAAAGTTTTTGAAAAATATGTGAAGTTGCCTAATAATGAATTAGTTTAGGTTACACGCATAGGCACTGTTGAATTATCACCCTCTTTGATTCTTCATAGGGTTTTCTACATACCAAATTTTGCTTTTAATCTCATTTCCACTTTGCAGTTAACCAAAACAACCTTTACTCTCTCATTTTTTCTTCCAACTTTTGTTATATTCAGGACATGAAACCTTGAAAGATGACTGGTATAGCTAAGCAAGTGAGTGGATTGTATCAACTTTTACAACAAGAAGATAGTGAGAAGTTTTAAATTCATTTCTTGTTAGTTGTAATGTCGTTGTGTTTACTCTGTGGCATAACAGACTAGGCCACCCTTCTAAACAAGTAATGAAATCTCTTGATCAGTTTCATAATGCTGTGATTAATGATAATTGCTTTGAATGTGAAGTTTATCATTTGGCTAAGCAAAAAGAGCCCATTTTTCCTGTTAGCAATTCTTTTTCTACTTTAATATTTGATCTTGTTCATTTAGACATTTGGGGACCCTTTCCTGTCAAAAGCATATGTGGTCATTCATACTTTTTAACCATAGTTGATGACAAGAGCAGATTCCTATAGATTTATCCTATGAAGCTTAAGCCAGAAGCTAGACACTTGATCATTGATTTTTACCACCTTGTTGAAACTCAGTTCTCAGTCAAGATTAAATGCTTTAGAACTGATAATGGCAAAGAATTTGAAATGACCAATTTTTACAAATTAAAAGGGATTGTTCACCAAACTTCTTGCACCTATACACCTGAACAAAATAGTATTGTTGAGAGAAAACACTAACATATTCTCTCTATTGCACGGAGTTTAAGGATTCAAGCCAATCTCCCTCCTCTTTGTTTTTGGATTGATTGTGTCCTGTATGCTACTTTTTTAATTAACAGGATCCCAACACCAGTTTTAAACCAGTCAACTACTTTTGAGATCCTTTTCAAGGTCAAATCTTCTTATGATCAGCTCAAAGTCTTTAGTTGTTTAGCATTTGCTTCTGTTTTATCTCATCCTAAGATAAAAATGCATCCTAGAGCAATCAAGTGTATTTTCATTAGTTTTTCTAAAAACACTAAAGGTTATAGAGTATACAATTTAAAGGATAAAAGCATTTTTATTTCTAGAGATGTAACGTTTATAGAAAACAGGTTCCTATTTAAAGAGTTTTTTGCTACAATATCCAAATGATGTTCTTATTCCTGTTTATCAAAATGAAAGTTCACTTGAAGATTTCAAAAGGGCAGATTCACACACAGTTGATCCACTCTATTCATCTACTACTGAAATACAATCTCCTCCAATTAATTCAGGTATTGTTCCTCAACCCTCTCCCAGGCCTACTAGAAATATTCATCTACCATCAAAATTTCACGATTTTGAAGTTTCTTTGCCCAAACCTAGAACTACACCACATTGTATTTCTCAAGTTCTATCTTATGAAAAGATCTCACCTCAGTACCAGTCCTACATATGTAATACAACAATATTACCTGAACCAAAATATTATAATCAGGCAATCTCACATACTTGTTGGAAACAAGTAATAGCTGAAGAAATAGCTACTTTAGAAGAAAGTAATACCTGGGAATCCCTGTCCTTTGGTGTGAAAATCTCAGTGCTAGTGCTCTAGCAGCTACTCTTGTTTCCCATACTAAAACTAAGCATATAGAGGTGGATGTGCACTTTATAAGAGATAGTCTTGACAAAGAAGTTGGATGTCAAATTTGTTCCTTCCCATGATCAAGTTGCAGATTGTCTCAATAAAGCCTTGTCTCATAGTAGATTTAAGTTCATGAGGAACAAACTTCGTGTGGTTGAATCAGAGATATCCACCCAAGTTTGGAAGAGAGAGCTAGAACCAATCCAGGAAAGGGTCTTGTGTAACCTCCAAGGAAGTTCCAAGCTACATGTCGTTGGTGCAGTGTCAGTAAGCATATTGTTCTCATATGTTGGTTGTCTTTATCTTTATTTCTTATTTTTACAATCATAGACAACAGATCCCATAAAGATTATTTGCTTTGTATAGTTACACGTGTATAGCTAGGATTACTTCATTAATTAGGGCTTTTTGTACTGTTTTTACTATATAAATGAAATATTCTCCTTAGCTCAAGTTATGTTGAGATTTATCCAGCCATTATCTTCATTTCTTCACTTTTTTCAAGTAATTTAGCATTTGACTAGATATTTTATGATGATAACAAGTTGTTAAAATTTATATTTTTTTATTTTAATCAATTTAAGAATTTTTTTTTAAAATAAAATTTTAATATATTTATAAATTTTATAATATAACTATTAGATGTCATATTGTTTAAAATATCATAATTTAGTGATGGTTCAAATTAAATACATGCAAAATTATATAAAAAATATAAATGTGTACTAAAATGCTAAAAAAAAGAATATGTGGTACTCCTTTGATACAAAAAATTTTCCTAGAGTGAAAAACGTCAAACCACATAGTAGTCTTTTGAACTTTTCCTATCAATATACTAGGAGTTTATAAAAATCTAGTTTTAAATAAGAAAGTACACTTGAACATGATAGCATTATTATCATTATCTTATTAGATAAAATCAAGGACCATAAAGTACAACTTTAATGTATCAAATGCAATTGATAAGTTACATTACAAAGCACAACAAGAAACACACAACGCAATACTCACACCACTGAGGCAGTACACCTTGTAACATTAACCACTAGATGAAGTTTGCTATGAAATCCACTAAGTAAGAAATATACTAGGGTGAAATCACTTATGGAATGCTTGTTGCATGGAAGGGGTTAATGTCCTTAGAAATCGATGGTATGGCAAGTAATGCGAGTTTTAACAAGTCAGGAAATTGAGGAATGGATGGCAATTCTAGCACTTCAGGCTTTAGCAAATCAGGCAATTCAGGTTTTGGCAAGTCTGGAGACTTAAGTTTTAGCAAAGTCGCTATTTTTAGTAATGGTGGCAATTCAACAAAGAAGGCAGTTCAAGCTTTGGAAGCTCGGGTATTTCAGGAAATATTATTTCCAGCAGTTGGCGTGCATTATAATAAGAATTATCTAGCTGTTCAGTACTGCCATACTAATCAACACAAGTGGTAACATGAAAGATAGGAAGCAGTGATAAGCCATGGATGGTTCAGATGACAACATATTTTCAAGAAATGAGAGCTATATCAACTATAGGAATGGCAAGACTTTGCCTTGTGATCATGACCGAGTACGCTAAGCTTTTATAGATGTAGATGGTGAGAAACAAGGAGACTTCAAAACTGAGTTGGTGGGAAAATTGTTAGTGGCTCAACTTCTCACCAATGATACTAATACAAATTCATCTCCCAAACTTTTTTACTTCCACAGTCATTTAGAAAAAGATTGATTGTGTTCACAATCATCGAGTTGATAAACAACTGAACAATGTCTTTTACGGGCAAGATGAATGCATGTAAGCTTTCGTGTACCAAATGAATTTGTAAGCTATGAGGTAAAGATCAGTGGTTAAATATTCTTTTCTTCTTACTGCAAGAAATCAAGTTTCAAAGTTAAGAAAATTCTTCCTTTGAGAGAAGGGAAAGATAAATTGTTAATCCTTTATTATAGGTAATGATATACTTAAGTTATCAAATCTAAGAATAGCAATTGGGCGGCTCGGGGCGAGTTTGACCTCCCCTATCTCTGCCATCAAAGATCGGGATAGGTATGAGACAGAAAAGCATCGAGTTGGATTCGGATAATATCTATTATATTTATTTAATTTAATTTTTAAATATATTTATTTAATACTTAAATAAAGATATAATTTTTTTAAAAATATATTAAATATTATTTAATTTTAGACTCTATCTATTCAATTATACTATATAAATATAAAATATTTAAAAAAATATATATGAATAGTTTAGGTATAGTTCGGGGTGAAAAAAGGACAAGTCAGGGTGGCTTAAATTCGTCCCCGCCCTCATTACTAGTAGCACGATGGATATTTCTCGCCTTGTTTGGACTAGGTTACCTGCATACTTATAGGTATGGGCAAATTTCTATCTCTAATCAAATCAATAGTGTAACCAAGTTTGATCATATGTTCAATAAAATCATCCATTTTTACTCAGCGCTACGACATTATCCATTGGGGTAATTACCTTTTACTTCCTGATTTTCACTCTATTATACAAATTGCACCCTGTATCAATTTTATTATACTAAGTTTTCCTTATATTTTTAAAAAACTAACTACTAATTCTTTGCATCTAAAGTCAATATAGTCAAAGGACTAAATTGAGAAATAAAATTATAATTTGATCCTTGAATTTTTTATCAAATATTAAAATCATCAAATATAATTATATGTTAATTTGATAATGTTGCTCTAAATATAAGTACTTTTAAAATATTTAATTTTAGAATTAATTTGTACTACAAATCAAAGTAAAAATGATAATTAGTTAATTTTATTAAATATTAAAATTAATTTATTGTAGAACTAACTATTACTCCCACTAAAATTAATAATTTTACTCTAGCATGATAAACAAATTTGGATAATTTTACACATGGTAAAAATTAAAGGCTAAGTTGTAATTTTATTTTTCAATTTAGTCCTTTAACCACATTTACTTTGGATGCAATGGGTTAGTAGTTAATTTTATAAGAATATAAAAGGGATTTAATATAATAAAATCGACATAGTGAGCAACTTGTATATTAGAGTAAGAAGCACGGAGTAAATAGTAATTACCCCTTATGCATTAGATATCTCATTTTAAAATTTCAAGTTCCCCTATAATATTTTTAAGGCACTCTTTATATATGTCAAATTTTTTATTTTAAAGAATCATATAATAAAATAATATTTTAATTCACTCTTTATTTTTTAAGTATAAAGAAGAGAGTTAATTTGGCTCTCTACATATAGAGAGTCAAACTTCACTTTCTATTTTATATTTAATAAATATACTACAAATTTCTATACACTTAATAAATTGATATTTGTAGCTCTTATTTTCCTATTGGTAAAAATTAAAATCGTTAATGCTTATAGAAACAAAAGCAAAATAAGGAATAAAACATAAAGAGTCCATTGGAGTTAAACTAAGTGTTTTGTTCTTTATATTTAAATATTTTAGAAAATGCTCTTTATTTTGAAAAGTATAAATTCTATAATAAAAAGCGTCTTAAGGAATATTCAAATATAAAAAATAAAATATTTTATTTAAGTCTAGTGTACTCTTCGGATTTTATTCTTTATTTCCACCACATAGACATTCATAAGCTGCTCTACCGTAATTCTTAGCGAATAGCCCCAATTTAGGTTTAATAGTACAACCCAATAGAGGGCGACCATACTTGTTCATTTTATCTCTCTCAACTTGGATGCCATGAGGCAGCCCTTGGAAAGTTTTAGTATAAGCAGGAGGGATTCGCACATCCTCCAGACCTAGGGCGCGTAGGGCTTTGAACCCAAATACATTACCCGCAATGGAAGTAAACATTTCAGTAACAAGACCTTCTTCAAAAAGGTCTAAGGGGTAAGCTACATAAGCAATAAATTGATTTTCTTCTCCGGCAACGGGCTCAATGTGGTAGCATCGTCCTTTATAATGATTAAGACTGGGGAATGACTTTTAATTTCTTTTTTCTTTTTTATTAATCATTACCAATAGAAAAATAAAAATTACAAATAATAATTAATTATGTGCATAGAAATTTATAATATATTTATTAAATATAAAATAAAAAGTAAAGTTTGGCTTTCCATATGTAGAGAGCTAAATAAATTATCTATTTTATATTTAAAGAATAAATTGGAGTGTTAGAGCATCCCCAACAATACTCCCTTTTATGTCTTCCTATTAATTATAAATAATTAACTCTCTACTTTTAACATGTCTTGAAATGTGTGTATTCCAATAATACTCTCTATTTTATTTTTTTGTTCATTTTTTTATTAATAAAATAAAATAAATAAAAAAATGAACAAAGAGATAGAATATGACTCTTAAAGAAATAAAATGAAAAAAGAAAGAAAGAGAAATTATAGAAAATACTTAAGAATCATTTAAGAACCACTTTTTTCTTCCTTAAATTTAAAGAGAGAGAATGTGTGGTTCTTAAGTCATTTTAGGAAAGCATGATGAATTAATGAGTCTCTTAAAACATCTCCACCAATACTCTATATATGTTCTTCTATTAAATTATAAATAATTAACTTCTATTTTGATTTGTCTAGAAATCTGTGTGTATTTCAATTTTACTCTCTAGTTAACTTTTTATTAATAAAGTAAAAATAAAAAAAATAAATAATGGGAAAGAATATTACTCTTAAAAAAGTAAGAAAGAAAAATAATATAATATACTTAAAAGTCATTTTCTCCCCCCTTAAATTTAAAAAGAGAGAATATAACTCTTAAATCATTTTATGGCAGAAGGATAAAACAGGGGGTTTCTTATAAGCTTAATTTTTATATAGACTCCCTATAATAGAGAAAAAGCATGACTTAAGAGCTTGTTGGAGATGCTCTTAGAAGCTTAATTTTTGCATATACTCCTTTTAATAGAGAAAGAGCATAACTTAAGAGGTTGTTGGGGATACTCTTATTTTATTATATGACTCTTTAAAATAAAAAGTTTGACATACATAAAAAATGTACTCGAACTATTTTAACACTGACAAATATATGTTCTTACTTTTCTTAAGACTAGAAAGCTTTTATAACGGAATGCATATTTCGACACATAAATTTTAGTCATTTAGTTGCTTTTAATAATTAATAAATGCTTAAATTTTATATTTATACTTTCTTAAATTACTCACTATGTAACTAGTTTTAATATTCGCGCTTTGCGTGTATACTATTAAATTTTATTCCTTTAATTTTTAGATCAATGTAACTAATATTTTACTTAATATTTATTAATTTTTTAAATTTTCTATTTTACTTCTTAAAGAAAAAAACAACCTGTTTTACCTTTTTTATATTTTATAATTTTTTTCTTTCAGAAGTCCTATACTACTTTCTAAACAAATTTAAAATTTTTATTTTTTCATAATAAAAATTATAAAAATATGAAACCCACCCAAAATATAATATATATGCTTATGAATGATGAAATTTCATATTACAAGATGCAAGTTAACAGTTAGATAAAAATAAAACTACTAATAATAACACTTATATGTAATTGAGTTTGAATTAGTGTTAAATAGTAAATGTAACCTATATGGATATGAAGATTATAATTTGAGTAAATTATTTGTTTATATAATTTATTAATTATAAATTAGTATTAAGAATTTAAGACTCATATATTTATCCAAAATTCTAAAGATGTATTTTCTCTATGTGGCTTTCTAAGTATCTTTCTGCTTCTGATTTAGTATATATATATTATATATGTTAGTATTATAATAATACGATCCATGTATATATAATTAAGTTTCTTAATTAAATGGTATAAAATAAAAATAATAAGTCTAAATAAATGCATCGAAATTTAATACCTGGTATTTATTATATGTCTAATTTGTGCTTCCTTTAGCTTCTGCACTTTTTAATTAATTTTAAAATTTAATTGCAGTTGAAGAAATAATAAAATAAAGTGGACATGTAACAAATTAGTGGAATATTTAGTCACTAATTTAATCTGGATATCTAATTTTTTTTAAAAGTTTTATTTTATTTTGATAAATATTTAATATTAAAATTTAATATCATAATATAGTTCTTATATAAATTATTCACATTAAAGCCACAATATTATTTTTATTGGAGCTCTACATAATATAGCTTTATAAAATATTGCCAAGTAGAGTTTTATGAGAAAACTTGGTTTGCTTTATATACATAATAGCAATTTGCTCACGCTACTGCATAATTATTTTATTTATTTAATATTAGAAATTTTTCTTATATATTATATATAATTTAATTTATATTATATTAGTATAAAAATAAAGTTTTATTTTAATTTTTATAATATTTTTATTATATCTATATTAGTCTTCTATGAAAGTCATTTAACATATTTTTATGAAATTTTTATATTTATTATATGCTAAGATAAATAAACATTAAAAGTATATATCGGTAAACCGAATGGGTAAAGAGAAATTTAAAAGTTTTCATAACTCGACCTGTGAACTCATGGACCAATGGAACGAATAAGACTATCGAATACCGTAACAAGTCTAACTCAGAAATAATTTATCACGCATAACTATCCTCAGTAAGTCCATAATACCAACTCCACAATCAATAGTACCTAAATAAATAGGCCAAGTACATATATAGACATGGTAAATTGATGAGTTGTGTCAACACCTCTTTTTCGGATCTAGATATCGAGGAAAAAATAAAAACTGTATGATGAAAGCTACTACTTTCTCGGATCTCAGGAGGTATAGAACAAGCGAATCTGAGGCTAGGGTCGAGGTTAATCCAGTTGGAATTATCTTTTTGAAATCAATTTGGACCTAATTGTCAGAAAAAATTAAATTTCAGGGTCAAACGGTAGCTTTTATAAATTCAAGGACCTAATTGTAAGTTTTTTTTATAAACATTTCCTGTATAAAGCCAATCAGTTGTACATAGAGCCGAGCGGCTATATATAGAGCCAATTGATTGTATATAGAACCAATCGGCTCTATATAGTGCTGATTGAGATTTTCGCACTTCGATGTTGTTTTTTGTGACGATGTCATGTTCAGATACAGATTCTATAAGGTCTCATTGATGATAATTATTTTTTTAATTGATAATTATTTAAATTTAAATAATTAAAATGAGATATCTATCAATATTCTTAAAAATCTATCGCTTTCTTTAGGGTTTCCTTTGAAACCCTACCTCTATAAATAGAAAGAGGTGTTTAGGGTTTGGGGGGGGGATTAAGAACTATAATCCAGCTGTAAGTTAAATCGATACAGAGAAAACACTGAGAAAGAAAGAACTAAGAGAAAATCAGAAAAAGAAAGAAAGAAAAGCACTATTAATCTTAGCTATCGTTAGAGAGTAGCCACTAAAGAAAGAGTCATTTTAGGAAACAAGTCACTTAAAAAAGAGCATTTTTGAAAACTATTTTTCAATCGACATAATATTTCACAAAGATAGATCCAACTCAGGATTTCTATCCGGTTTTTGATTCAACTGCATCCTCATCGTCTGAGACTCGTAGATCCAACATTCACGCTAATAACCTAAGGGTTCCTTCCACCGTACATCCGCATTCATTGTATACTATTATGTGCGGAAGAAATAAGGTTGGAAGGATGTATTGTATACTATTGCGTATGCTAACTTTTTCTTTTGTCCTTGTGCATCTCACGTGCATAATGCATACTATGCATTTCATGCATCATACTAACTCATTGGTTTGAAGCCATTTTAAATTATCATCGTTAGTTTGGATAAGATAAAAATGGATATTAATAGGGCCCATGTCACTAGCAATCAAGACAAGAGCCCAAGAAGTAGCACTTCAGAAGTTGAAACAAAAATAACCCATAAGCAAGATATTGATGCTATCAAGACTGCAATCATGGCTAACCTAAGGATGTGATCCAAGAGGAACTCTAGCAAGCTTTGGCTGAGATTTTTGAGAAATAGACTATCCAAAAGACTGATACTGCCCCTGCAACTACTGCTGCTGCTACTCACAATGTGGAAGCACATGGTCAACACCTCTAGAACTTAGATGACTACATGCTAGAACAAGCTAAGAAAGAGTCTGCTCTTACTGCAAAAGCTGATATGGAATATGAGATTCTGTAGAGTCTAACTAAAAGGTTCAACAAGATGCAAGATATGCTGAAAGATCAAGGATTAGATTCAACCTTTGATTTCGATGAACTGATGCTGATTGGAGAAGACAAGTTGCCTCCTAAATTTCATATGCCTGAAATGCAGAAGTTCAATGGAACTAGAGATCCAAAGGTGCACCTGAAGCAATATTCTACTATCATGAGTACTACTCATTTGGCTAAGACTCAAATCATCAAGCTGTTTGTACTCTCATTAGAAGGGCTAACTGTAAACTGGTACCATAGGTTGAAAAGGCCCATCAAGTCTAATTGGAAAAGGCTCTGTGATGCTTTTGTGCAGTAATATGACTACAATACTCACCTAGAAGTCTCTATAAGATATTTAGAATTGACAAAGCAAAAGTCCAATTAGTCTTTTTCTGACTTATTGATTATATGAAGAAACAAAACATTTTTAATGAAGAACTAGCCTTCTGGGAAAGATCAAGTTCGAATGGTAGTTCAAAATGTTCCCCATCTTGGGTGAAAAAGCTTCAAATGATGAATCCTAAGACCTTTGCAGGCTTGTACGATGATGGCTTACAAGTAGAAGAAATTGAAAATGCTAAAGCGGGATGGGACTTGGAAAACTATTAAGCTAGAGAGATTGAAGACCAATCATTTGAAGATGATGAAGCTTCATAAGATTTAGCATTAACACAAAAATGTGATTATGCTTTTGGGATTAATAATATAACTCTAGTTTTGCTTATTTTATAATATTTAACATGAAAATGATTATTATATGAGTATATTTGACATTAATTATATTTGAACTGATTTATTTAATCTAGGTACATTTCTACTATACATAATATAACTCTTGAAGAGAGAAAAAAGTGAGAGAATAAGAAAAAAATGACAAAAGAGAAAAAAAAAGGAAGAAAAAGAGATAGTATTTCATTCACATGATTGAACTCAAGGTAATAGAATTATTCACCAGACTGGTGGCAAGGTAAGAAGGCCAAATTCATCTTTCATCACATTACAACCTTAAGAACAGCAAGGACCTCCGAAGATAGAAGTGATTAAAGATTAGTACTCTAACCTTGAAAAGTGCAAGACCTATTGCATTTGACTCTAAGAAGAAATCTAAATCGAGTTAGAAACTTCCATATAGAAAAAAAGATAAGAAAATTATTATGCTTGAAGATGCTAAAAGAAGTTCAAATCTCGGGGGTGATAAGTTCACAAGTCAATCTGTATTGTTTCAGATACTATCTTTTGGAAAAAAAAAGACAAGATCTTGCTGACTAGAGGACCTGTATAGGCTAGTCAAGCAAAAGTTAAGGAAAAGTGAAGAAAAAATAGTTGACTAATAAATCCAAAAGGACTAGTTGATAACATGAGTAGTATTATATGAAATAGAAAATGTACTCGTTTGTGTACAGATTAAATGAAAAAAAATTATCAGAATTTTTGTCAAACTTGCACATCAATTTTCATTCCTTGTGCACTGCCACAAGGATAAAACAGAATAAGAAGTGAAATCTATGAGATCTGAATAAAAGCAAGATCAATTTCTTTAACTTTCTCGCAGGAAAAACCCAAGAATTGGCAGCACTCAAGTCTCCATCAGTCTTGACATCATGCATAACGAATCGACAAATTCAGAGCCTTTCAACATACATTTAAAGAAGTCTTGTCTCAAGAGAAGTCCTGAAAATCAGTGGAATTATCTACAAGCTTGACAAAAGAGACTGCAAGTACTCGAGTAATCAAATCTGCAAAAAGAGAAAATAAGAGAAAAGGGAAAATAGAGACAAGTATAAAGAAAAGAAAACACTAAGTTGAAAATCCGAAAGAGCGGCTTAGGTAAAAATAGAGTCTGCTAAGTTGAAAATCTGAAATGGCAGCTTAGGTAAAAGTTAAGATATTAGCCTACTAAGTTGAAAACCTGAAAGGGCGGCTCAGGCAAAATTTAGGCGTAAAAGTAAGAAAAGAAAAGATATTTGGTTGCTATCCATATAAGATTGTGGCAAAGCCAACTGTCATTACATAAGTATCAGTACAGCCTCCAGGAAAAACTATTCAGTCCTTGCATGCTTGAGTTATCTCTAAAATCATGCTTCTTGTAGTCATAATGACTTTTAGGTCTCTGATATGCATCATTATCTTCATCATTTTCTATCAACCATTTGGCTCTATGCCCTATGATCGAAGAGTAGACAACTCACTTGTCAAAGCGTCAATATATTATTGATGAGTGTCAGAATGCCTCTGTCCAAACTAAAGGATAATTTTTAGAAATGCATGTCATAAATAACTTGCATATCATATACCTTCACTACTTTTGCTTGAGGAGATCTCTATATGTACTAGTATATATATCACTAACCTATAATAGAAAAATAAAAGAAGCTTAAAAAGAAACAAAGCACTCGAACTACACTCAAGTTTGTTTCCTGAAGTAGCAGATGCATCAGTTTACTTTCTAAAGCGGAAGATTCATCAGTTTACTTCTCGAAGCGGAAGTTTATCAGCTTACTTCCCGAAGCAAAAGCTCACAAGCCTACTTCCTAAAGTGGAATACAATCAGTGAAAGATCATCAATCTACTTTCTGAAGCGAAAGTTCACCAACCTATTTTTTGAAAGTAGAGAATCAGTTTAAGTACTAAAGAATTGACACACATCCCAAAGTGGAAGTTATCTAGGAGAATAAAGACCAAATCACAACCCGAAGCAAAAATTACAACATAATTGAATCTTAAAGCAGAAAGTAATCAAGAAGCCAGAGGGAAGTCTCTGTAAGTGCAAATCATCGGGCGTGGTTCCTAAATCATCAGGCGTGACTCCCAAATCAGATGGGCGTGGTTCAAAAACCATCAAGTGTGGCTCCCAAATGAGACGGGCGTAGTTCCCAAATCATCGAGCGTGGCTCCCAAATCAAACGGGCATGGTTCCTAAAATCAGTGGGCGTGGTTCCCAAATCAAGGGGCGTGGTTTCCAAATCATCAGTCATAGCTCCTGATTCCATTGGCGTGGATCCCAATTCCAACGGGCATAGTTTACTAGAAAGTAGGTGAAGTCCTCAAATCCTAGCAGACGAAGTCCTCAACCTAAGCAGGCGAAGTCCTCAATCCAAGCGGGTGTGGCCCCACATAGAATCAGCAATTCCCTAGTGGAGCGAAGTCCTCAACTCAAGCGGGTGTGGCCCCATATTGAATCAATAATCAAAGTTTGAGCTTACGAGATATGACTTCTACAGCTCACATATACTTTTTTTGTATCCTTGATATTTATGATTTATCTCTATTTATTCAATGCATTTGCATGCTCATAAATTTTGACAAATCAGGACAGCTGTGAGCACCCCTTTTTCGGATCAAGATATCGAGGAAAAAAAAGGAAAATAATGGAAATTTATTGCTTTTTCAAGTCTCATAAGGTGAAGGACAGGCAAATCTGAGGCTAGGGTCAAGGTTAATCCACCTAGAATTATCTTTTTAAAATCAATTTGGACCTAATTATCAGAAAAAAATAAGTTTGAAGGTCAAAATAGCAGGTTTTCCAAATTGGGGGACCTAATTGAAGGTTTCTCATAAACTTTTCCTGTATAGAGCCAATCGGCTGTACGTAAAGCCAATCGACTGTATGTAAAGCCGATCGGCTATACGCAGAGCCAATCGGCTCTATATTGTGCCAATTGAGACTTTCGCACTTCAACTTCCAGATATAAATTCTAGAGGGTTTCTTTCATGATAATCATTCTTTTAATCGATAATTATTTAAATGTAAATAATAAAAATGAAATATTTATCGATATTCCTAAAAATCTATCGCTTTCTTTAGGTTTTCTTTTGAAACCCTACCTCTATAAATAGAAAGAGGTGTTTAGGCTTTTGGGGGGGAATCAAGAACTAAAATCTGGCTTAAGTGAAATCAATATGGAGAAAACACTAAGAAAGAAAGAACAAAGAGAAATTTAGAAAGAAAAAGAAAGTAAAGCGCTGTTAATCTTAGCTATCATTAGAGAGTAGAAGCTACTAAAGAAAGAGCCATTTTAGAAAACAAGTCACTTAAGAAAGAGCATTTTAGAAACTACTTATCAATTGATAGAAGATTTCATAAGCCAGATATAGCTCCGGATTCCTATTCGGTATTTGATTCGACTGCATCCTCATCATCCGAGACTCGTAGATCCAACATTCACGGTGATAACCTGAGGGTTCCTTCCACCATACATCTATATTCATTATAGAAATCGGTTCTTTCATTCCTTCTAATGTTTTTAATATTATCTATTCTTAAACATGATTAGGGTTTTGATCTATGATAAATATGAGTAGATTAGGTTTTTATTAATATGCATGAAATATCTTGGATCTATGTTGAATTGCTAAATACATGTATTTGAATCTTTTTTTGTTTTACGCCCCCTAACTCTTCCTCAGCCAGGCTTGGGCAGCTCCTGAGGGTGAGGCGGTCCGAAGGAACAGGATAAACTTAATATGTTAGTCCGACATGTCCTACTCTCGTCCCCGCCGAGACCGGAATGGGTCGAAAATAAACCGGCCTTTGAAGATCACCCACTTTATCAATGCGCGTGATGTTCGCCTAAAGCCGTAACTTCGTTGTTAAACCTTCGCTGGATTTTGAATCTGATAATAAGAACTTAAGGTTTTTTTTAGATTTGATTAGAAACATGTTACATGGTTAATATTTAGATCTATTTATTAATATGATTAAGTAATTGAACCTGATAAAACTTAATTCTTTTATTTTGATTGCCTTCTGTTATTTTATGAGATTTAGGGTTTTTAGTAATTGGCTTCTTTAACTTTTATTTTATTATTTTTAATATATTTTATCTCATTCTAATTAATTTTTAATATCTGTGCATGTGAAAATCTGCTATGGGGTTGCGAGATTATGCTGGCGAATGAAGGAAAATTGATGAAACTTGCCTAAGGACCCTAGAGCCGATTGACTCAATGTAGAGCCAATTGGCTCTACGTTGAGCCAATCGGCCCTTTATGTAGAGCTGATCAACTGTTCAAGTCAGACTCCAAATTTTGTGTATTTTTGACGTACTTTAATGTATTTTTAGCCTCTGTATAGTTTTAGGTCTTTCCATTTTTACAATTGTAGTTGTAGGCGGATTGTAATAATTAGGATTTTACTTTTTGCTTTATCTTGTTTATTTTTTTATTATATGTTCATTAAATACCTGATTATGTGATTTATTAACTAAAAATTGGGCCATACAGACTTAGGGCTAAAAGCTGATCTAACATGAATCTGGTAGTCTAATAGGCTAATAAACTTTAACTCGGCTTGAAACCCTAAGATCCAAGTAGACTAGGAGGCTTTGACCTATTTAGTTAGAATTTGAATTTAGTTAGGGTTGAGATTACAATGAATGGGCCTTCTTATAATAAGTAGTCCATTTAGGTCTAAAGGTTGGGATCCAAAAAGCATAATTGGTAATTGGATTTGATTTTGGTGGGCCTTATACATAATTGATTAGTTAGCTAAATTAACAACTTAAACATGGGTTGGGCTTGAATAAAATGGGCTCGACTTAGGTGTATTGCGTGTTGTTTTGACATGCCTATGTATTAATTGCTTGCATTTATAGGGAATATTTTGTTAAACAATAAAATTAAATACTAATATACAAAAATAAGGAAGTTGGCTTCCGGATCCATCTCTAGACTCTATGGCGTAAGCTTTCTTATGGAATATGAGAAACACCACTAATTAGTAAAAATGACCTGGTGATTACTTAGGTGGCGACTCCCACAGTGATTAGTTAGCGTGTTCCCATAGGTTGAAAAGGCTTACAGTGTCGTAACCGCTAAAGACACTTGGGTGCACATCCGAAACCTTCACCCGCAAGCTGGTACTAAACTTTTGGACCATGTTACAAATTGATTTACTAATATTTTGATTCGATTCTAATTGGTACCAAAACTGCACGAAAGTATATTAATTTAGGATATCATTCCATTTTTTGGCTAACTGAAGCCGATGTGGCAATCTGAGAAGGAATATTCTTTTTAATTCCCCATATCAGCTTTTGCCACATCATTAAAAATTGTCTAATCACTAACCAGGGCCCATTCCCTTTCTTGCCCTAAATCAATTCTTAATTTCTCTAAATTAAACCCTAAAATTTTACGATTAGGAATCTCCTTCATTTTCTACTAAGTCTCTATAACCTAAGCTAAAGATCTCTCCTTCTGACCTCGTGTTTTCTTTGAAAAACTCAAGCTCTCTCCTTCAACTACTCAAGCTCTCTCATTCAACTTACTTTTGATCGACCATTCCCTTTGATTTAGTTTTCACATTATTGACAAGGTTTAGAGAGCATATTATGGTCACTACTGTACTTATCCTGATGTCTCTTCAATGGAGGTGAAGGGATGAAGGGAAATGGAAACCCATATAATATAAGTCATATAACTTGCATTTTGTATATAAACTTACTTTGTGGTGACTTGCATTTCGTTATTCTGTATATTGCATTCTAATGTTCTTTTTGGTTTTTGGTAACATGCAAATGTTTTTTATTGTCTAATGTGTAGTATTTAATGTTCTTACACTATAATGTAGTGCTTTTGTTAGTCGCACCTCTGAATTTGGGAGACAAAAATATAAGAAAGGGGAAGAATCCAGTAATCTAGTGCTCGAGGTCAGAATTTAGGAAGTGTTGTCTGTTACTATTATCATAAGCCAGGACATGTGAAGAAGGATTGTAAATAGTTATAGTGCAAGAATCAATAAAACCAGTCAGCACATGTTGCATCTACTAATGATGCTCCTGAGTCTATTCTACTATATCCATATGAGTATGCCAAGTTTTCACAATACCAAGAATCTATAAAGTCTTTATCTACTTCTATTACTGCTATCACTGATTCAGGTAAAATGAACAAATGTCTTGTTTCCTCATCTTCCAAATGGGTCATTGATTTTAGTGCCACATATCACATGATAGGTAACTCTAGTCTATTTTCTTCTTTTAAATCACATACTCGTATGTCCTCATCTGTCATTTCTGGTAAGACTCCTTTTTATGTTCTCTTTCCTAACAAGTCATTATTAATTGAACCTAGAATATTTTATTATACTTATTTTGTTCGGGATGTTTGAACTTAGATTACAAAACTTGATTCCAAATCTCTCAAATGTATCTTTCTTGGGTACTCTCATGTGTAAAAAGGTTATAGATGTTATTGTCCTAGTCTTAATAAATACTTTGTGTCAGTTGATGTTATCTTTCTAGAACAAACACCATTTGCTTCATCTTCGGGTTCTATTTGCCAAAGGGAGGATGGTGATTTATTACTCTATACTATTACTGATCTCCCTCCATATGCTTCAGATAAGCCTCCTATAACACAAGTTTATTCTTGTCGTCAACAACCTTTTGATCCTATTCATGCTCATAACCCTGCACCTGTCCTTAATCCTCCTACTCCATGTCCTGCGCCTGTTCTTTTATCATCAGATCCGGCTTCCAGTTCTAATGATGATCTTTCTATTGCCCTTTTAAAGGTAAACGTCAATGCACTTATCCAGTATCCTATTTTATGTCATATAACCATTTTTTTACCATCATCTTATTCTTTTATTGCTTCTCTTGATTTTGTATCTATTCCTAAAACTATTCATGAAGCTCTATCTCATCCTAGAATGCGTAATGCTATGATTGAAGAGATAAATGAATACCTTAGATGATAATGGTACTTAGACTCCGAAAAAATTACTTATAGGTAAAAAGGCTATTTGATATAAATGGATAAATGTAGTTAAAGTCAATCCTAATAGGACTGTTGCTAGGTTAAAAAGCTTAACTTGTTGCTAAGGGATATGCTCAAACATATAGAGTTGATTATTCTGACATTTTTTCTCTAGTTGCTAAACTTACTTTTGTCAAGTTATTCGTTTCTCTAGTAGCCACATATAACTAGCCTCTTCATTAATTAGACATTAAGAATGCATTTCTTCATGGTGACCTTCAGGAGGAAGTTTATATGGAGCAACCACCTGGCTTTGTTGCTCAAGGGGAGTATGGGAAAGTTTGTCGTCCTCATAAATCTTTGTATGGATTGAAACAAAGTCCCCGAGACTGGTTTGGAAAGTTTAGTCAATCTATTAAGAAGTTCGGCATGAAAAAATGTAAGTCAGATCATTATATATTTGGCAAGCAGTCTGCAGTTGGTATCATCTTATTAGTTGTTTATATTGATGACATTATCATTACTGAGAGTGATACTAGTGGGATTTCATCACTCAAATCTTTTTTTCATGGTCAATTTCATACAAAGAATTTAGGGACTCTAAAATACTTTTTGGGTGTTGAAGTAACGAGGAGTAAGAAAGGGGTTTTCTTATCTCAAAGGAAGTATGTGCTTGATTTATTATTCTAGACAAGGAGATTGGGGGCTAAGCCATGTAGCACTCTAATGGTTCCTAATTTTTAGCTTACAAAAGATGGTGAATTGTTTGAAGATTCTGAGAGATATAAAAGATTAGTTAGGAAGTGAAACTATCTTACTCTGACCCATTCTGACATTGCCTATTTTGTCAGCATGGTAAGTCCGTAAATGTCTTCTCCAACTATCAATCACTGGAAAGCTGTAGAGAAAATTTTGTGTTATTTAAAAGGAGCACATGGGCGAGGAATCTTGTATAACAACCATGGTCATACTAGGATTAAATGTTTTTTCTTATGCAGACTGGGCAGGGCGCAAGGAAGATTGAAGATCTACTTCAGGCTATTGTATGTTTGTTGGAGGAAATTTGGTTTCATGGAAAAGCAAGAAGTAAACATTGTCTTACGTTCCAGTGCAAAATCGGAAAATAAGGCCATAGCCAAATCTGTGTGTGAGACAATATGGATAAATCAACTCCTCATTGAAGTGGATTTTAAGATCTTAGTACCTGCTAAGTTATAGTGTGACACATATTGTATCTAATCTAGTCTTTCATGGATGAACTAACCATATTGAGATTGATTGTCATTTCATTCTTGAAAAAATTCATCAAGGATTGGTTTCTACCGGATATGTGCAAATAGGAGAACAGTTCGGAGATATCTTTACAAAAGCCCTGAATGGGTTAAGGTTGATTATCTTTGTAATAAGCTGGGCATGATTAATATCTATGCTCCAGCTTGAGGGGAAGTATTATAGTTATTATATATTAGTTAGGAATGTACAACTATACTAAAAGGAGAAAAATTAATGACTTAATTAGGAATCACTATTTGATTTGGATTCCTATCTTAGAGAGGTAGCTTGTATATATATAGATGTAATGATCATTAACAAATACATAAAGAAAATATTTATCACTCTCAATATTAGAGTTTATTAACTTTTCAAAAAGAAATTAAGAAAAAGCAATTATGTCTCAAAGCAACAATTGATAGCATTCATTAGCTTACCTTACAAGGATGTGCATTGAGGGGTCATGACGAACCGATACCTTCGCATAATCATGGCAATTGCATAGAGCTAATAAAGCTTATGGGAAGTCTGAATGTTGAGATTGATGATGTTATATTAGAGAAAGCTCTTGGGAAATGCAAGATGTACTTCACCTCTTATCCAAAAAGAGATTTTGCATATCCTAGCTAATGAAGTTAGGAAAAGAGTACGTGCTAAAATTGGGGAAGCCAAATTTTGCATTCTAGTTAATGAAGCAAAAGATATTTCTGTTGACACTCAAAACATTTTTGGCCTAAGCCCAACAATTTTAATTTGTTTCTAAATAACAAACTCATATGCGTAATACTTGGTGCAATCCAATTACTACACTGAATCAATTATTTGAAGCAGTGCAGTCCAATAATTATTTCACTGACTTAGACACTTGAGGTGGTGCAGTAATTATTTTGCTGACTCAAATATCAAAGGTGTAGTGAAGAGCCATTATACAAGAATGTTGTTAAGTCCACATAATTTATTGCACTGACTTAGCAAGTTGAGGCAGTGCAATTGAGGCGGTGCAGTCTAATAATTATTTCACTGACTTAGACACTTGAGGCAGTGCATTAATTATGTTGCTGACTCAAATATCTAAGGTGGTGCAGTGAAGAGTCATTATGTGGGGATTTCGATTCTAATATTTGAGGCGATGCAGTAATCTTTTCAAATATCTAATCAAAGAATTTATTGAATCCTGCAAAATATGGAGAATAAGGAGTTAATTGGTTTAAGAAGCTGAAGACAGTGGAGAGATGTATTAGGAGAAAGTATAGGGAAGAATTGTCATGTAGTAGGGAGTTGGAGAATTCCACAGCACCACCTTCTAGATAACAGTTTCACGTTCAATTTTTGAGAAAGTAGGAGAGTTGATGGCACCATTTCCCTAAAGATAGCTTCACGTGCTTAATTTCCTCAACAAGTTGCTTCATTGAGGATGTGGGTTGAAGTAGTTATCAAAGACGTACTCACCAAGTTGAGGAAGTTATAAATTGAGGAGCTCACTTCAGAATCAAGGACCAATAAACATTTCAACAAAAATCATATCGATACATCAACATTATCTCTATAGTACTAAGCTTTTTAATTATTCAAGTTTCCTTTCAGTTCCTTAATTCCTTTAGCTTAGATTTATCTTAGTATTTATAGACACTATTTTTCAATCCAATTTCTTCAACTTTCAATTTTATTATTCTTATTTTCTCAGCTTTTAGTTGTAGTCCTTTATCTTAAAATAATTATTACACTTAGATTTAACAAAACTTTTAGGAGTAGAGTTAGGAACCTAGAAAACTTTAGGTCCCTTAAGTCCTTTCATACAATCATTTTGATAGAAGTTAGATCGGTGCAATCAATTTATTTTTCATTAAACACATTAATCTTGATGTAATTCGGCTCTAGCACGCTCGAAATACTAGCGCATGTGAAGGGCCAAATATTGTGCAAACAATTTTAAATAAAGACTAAATGGTTATTGTAATTAGATTTGTTAGTGTTGATGGGTTCTTAAGAGAACAGTTTTTTTCAATAGTATGTTTCAGACACTACCGCTTCAACATTAAAGAAAGAAATATCTAATTTTATGATTCGATGTGGTTTACACATTCATGATTTGCATGGTCAATGGTGATGAGAACCCATGTAGCACAAGGAATCCCACTTCAATAAAGAATCCTAATTCCACTAAAGATTCTAATCCAGCAAGGAGTCCTGATGACATCAAGAGTTCAGGGGACAAAAGGAATCCTATTTCCACTAGGAATCCTAATCCAATTAGGAGTCCTACCGAGATTCAACTTTGATTAATCATATTTCATTCATGGATTAAAGCCCAACGCGAAGACATGAAGATCAGATCTGATTTATGTTGAATTCAAGCCCAAATGTAAGGCCTAAGTCTAAGATTGAATATTCAAAGTCAAAATAGGAGTTTTCTTTTAACAAAGTCCAAGTCAGAATAGGAGTTTGCTACTCTTTTACTTCAAGTTTTGTTTATTTAGGAGTCTTGGCCGCATATCCTAGTCCTTCTAGGATTAGGATTATTTTGTTTTAAACCCTATAAATATAGCTATGTGATTCGGCAAAAGCATATATATTCTTTGATTGAATAGAAAACCTTATTTTTTGCTTAAAGAGTTTCTTTGAGTGTTCTTAAGATTAAAGCTTATTGTTTAGGTTTTGATTTCACTTCTACCTTAATTTAATTCTATTAACTTGTTAGTTTCTAGGATTAATTAAGTTCATCTCATTATAGCTATTGATCTTATTTTTTTATAAATAAGGGTGATAGTTCCGCAAATAACTTCTGGCAAACCTTATAAGTATCGATCTTGGCGTCTAATCTTCTCTTCCATAGAAGGTTTATATCATTAGGTATCAGAGCTAGCTTAAAAGGTTTGGTTACGTATCCTATTTGTTATCTTCGTTGTTCTTCTACTAATATACTCTTTTTTTTTTCAGATTTCTCTTCATCTTATTCTCTTCGTCAATTTGTTTGGTTAAAGTCTTCGAGACGTTCTAGATAAATTGGTATGTGATATCTTTATTTTGTTATTTTATTTCCTTTAGTTTGCTTGATCAAAGTCTTCGAGACATTTCAATCAAATTAAGCTCTATGTGTTTTGTTACAAAAAAATATATCAATCAATTAATTTCTTCTTCTTTGTGATTCGTTTTTCTTGTCTAGAGTATTTTCTTTTATTCAATTCGTCTTTTTTACTATTCTTAGAGTCGAATTCATTCGTTCCTTTTGCTTCTTAAGTGTTAAATACATTCTTTATTCTACGTAAATCAAATCTGTCCTTTTCATTTAATTTGTTTATCAAAATTAGTTCGTCATTAATTCATCTTATTCTTATGTGTTTTATTGTGTTTAGAGTTAATCTTGGTCATTAAGTCTAGTTTCATTTACCTAGTTTGTATTCTTGTATGTTCTAAATCTGATTCGTTGGTTATTGAGTCGTTACAACTTTGGTTGTTAGGTATTTGATTATTGTAGCCTCTATAAGTGCCAAAGAGTAGAGATTGAGTGGTACAAGGCAAATGGTGAGCTCATTAGAGGGTAAAAGCCTAATTGAGTGAAACACGAGAGTAAATGTCTTTACTTTGAGTATTAAACACGTGCGATTTTGTGTAAGATATGTTTTGTCAGGAGTTTGCTAGAGGATGTTGAGATCTTCTTTATCAATCTTATGATAGATTGTAGGGACGAAAGAATGATGATTATTATGAAAAGTGTTTGCAAAATTTTTATAATCCTAAACCTAAGCCAAAGAAGATAGAAAGACAATCACGTCAAGATTTCATTGATGAACTTTCAAAGGATATAAAATCTTTAAGGAGTAGCCTTAAAAATAGCTTTGAAGATTTAAAGGGATAGGAGCATCTTGAAGATAAAGCTGAGTCTAAGACATCTTTGGAAACTAATATTGATGATATAGAAAAGGTAAATTGCTCTACTGAAGTCAATGAAGATACAAAAGGCATAATGAATGAAGATGGTGAAAAAGATAAACTTTTAAGCGAAATCCAAAATGAAGAGATCATTATTGAAGATGAAGCAAAAGTTGAGCTGGTGAAGGATGAAAATGTTTTACTTGATGCCATTGAGCCAATTGAACATGTTGATTTTATTGGCATTGAAAGTATTATTTGTTCTAAAGTTGCTCTAACAACTTTTGTGAAAGATCTATAGGTTGATAATGAGTTAGTATTGTTCTTTAAGATTATATGTTTGCTTCTTTCACAATATTCGAGCAAGATTCGAGGACGAATCTTTTCAAAGAAAGGGGGAATGATGAGAACCCATGTAGCACAAGGAATCCTACTTCAAAAAAGAATCATAATTCCACTAAAGATCCTAATCCAGCAAGGAGTCCTAAAGATGAGAACCCATGTAGCACAAGGAATCCTACTTCAATAAAGAATCCTAATTCTATTAAAGATCCTAATCCAGCAAGGAGTCCTGATGACATCTATTTAGGAGTTATTTGTTTCCTTGTTTATTTAGAAATCTTGACCATATCTTATTCCCTTTCTTTAAGGAGTTAATGATAAGAACCCATGTAGCACAATGAATCCTACTTCAACAAAGAATCCTATTTCCACTAGGAATCCCAATCCAATTAGGAGTCTGAACAAAATTCAACTTTGATTAATTATATTTCATTCATAGATTAAAGTCCAGCGTGAAGACATGAAGATCAGATCTGATTTATGTTGAATTCAACCCCAAATGTAAAACCCAAGTCCAAGGTTGAATATTCAGTCAAAATATGAGTTTTCTTTTAACAAGTCCAAGTCAAAGTAGGAGTTTTCTTTTCTTTTACTTCAAGTTTTGTTAGGAGTCTTGGCCGCATATCCTAGTCATTCTAGGATTAGGATTATTTTGTTTTAAACTCTATAAATAGAGCTATGTAATTCGGTAAAAGCATATATCTTTGATTTTGTTTTTGCTTAAAGAGTTTCTTTGAGTGTTCTTGAGATTAAAGCTTATTGTTTAGGTTTTGATTTCACTTCTACCTTAATTTAATTCTATTAACTTATTAGTTTCTAAAATTAATTAAGTTCATCTCATTATAACTATTGATCTTATTTCTTTATAAATAAGGGTGATAGTTCTGCAAATAACTTTTGGCAAACCTTATAAGTATTGATCTTGGCGTGTAATCTTCTCTTCTATAGAAGGTTTACATCATTTGGTATCAGAGCTAGCTTACAAAGTTTGGTTACGTATCTTATTTGTTATCTTCGTTGTTCTTCTACTCACATACTCTTTTGTTTTTAGATTTCTCTTCATCTTATTCTCTTCGTCAATTTGTTTAGTTAAAGTCTTCAAGACGCTCTAGATAAATTGATTTGTGATATCTTTATTTTGTTATTTTGTTTCCTTTAATTTGCTTGATCAAAGTCTTCGAGACGTTTCAATCAAATTAAGCTCTATGTGTTTTGTTCTTGTTTTGTTACAAAAAAAAAAAAATATCAATCCATTAGTTTCTTCTTCTTTGTGATTCATTTTCTTGTCTAGAGTATTTTTGTTTTATTCAATTCGTCTTCTTTGCTATTCTTAGAGTCCAATTCATTCATTCCTTTTGTTTCTTAATTGTTAAATACATTCTTTATTCTACGTAAATCAAATATGTCCTTTTCATTTAATTTATTTATCAAAATTAGTTCGTCATTAATTCATCTTATTCTTATGTGTTTTTATTGTGTTTAGAGTTAATCTTGGTCATTAAGTCTAGTTTCGTTTACTTAGTTTGTGATCTTGTATGTTCTAAATCTGATTCGTTGGTTATTGAGTTATTACAACTTTGGTTATTAGGTATGTGATTATTTTAGCCTCTATAAGTGCCAAAAAATAGAGATTGAGTGGTACAAGGCAAATGGTGAGCTCATTATAGGGTAAAAGCCTAATTGAGTGAAACACGAGAGTAAATGTCTTTACTTTGAGTGTTAAACAAGTGTGATTGTGTGTAAGATATGTTTTGTCATGAGGAGTTTGCTAGAGGACGTCGAGATCTTCTTTATCAATCTTATGATAGATTGTGAGGACGAAAGAATGATGATTATTATGAAAAGTGTTTGCAAAATTTTTATAATCCTAAACCTAAGCCAAAGAAGATAGAAAGACGATCACGTCAAGATTTCATTGATGAACTTTCAAAGGATATAAAATCTTTAAGGAGTAGCCTTAAAAATAGTTTTGAAGATTTAAAGGGATAGGAGCATCTTGAAGATAAAGCTGAGTCTAAGCCATCTTTGGAAACTAATATTGATGATATAGAAAAGGTAAATTGCTCTATTGAAGTCAATGAAGATACAAAATGCATAATGAATGAAGATGGTGAAAAGATAAACTTTTGAGCGAAATCCAAAATGAAGAGATCATTATTGAAGATGAAGCAAAAGTTGATCTGGTGAAGGATGAAAATGGTTTACTTAATGCCATTGAGCCAATTGAACATGTTGATTTTATTGGCATTGAAAGTATTATTTGTTCTAAAGTTCCTCTAACAACTTTTGTGAAAGATCTGCAGGTTGATAATGAGTTAGTATTGTTCTTTGAGATTATATGTTTGCTTCTTTCACAATATTCGAGCAAGATTCGAGGATGAATCTTTTCAAAAAAAGGAGGAATGATGAGAATCCATGTAGCATAAGGAATCCTATTTCAACAAAGAATCTTATTTCCACTAGGAATCCTAATCCAATTAGGAGTCCTGCCAAGATTCAACTTTTATTAATTGTATTTCATTCATGAATTAAAGCCCAACGTGAAGACATGAAGATCAGATCTGATTTATATTGAATTCAAGCCCGAACGTAAAGCCCAAGTCCAAGGTTGAATATTCAAAGTCAAAATCCAAGTCAAAATATTAGTTTTCTTTTAACAAGTCCAAGTCAAAATAGGAGTTTTCTTTTCTTTTACTTCAAGTTTTGTTAGGAGTCTTAGCCGCATATCCTAGTCATTCTAGGATTAGGATTATTTTGTTTTAAACTCTATAAATAGAGCTATGTAATTCGGCAAAAGCATGTATTTTTGATTGAATAGAAAATCTTATTTTTGCTTAAATAGTTTCTTTGAGTGTTCTTGAGATTAAAGCTTATTGTTTAGGTTTTGATTTCACTTCTACCTTAATTTAATTCTATTAACTTATTAGTTTCTAAGATTAATTAAGTTCATCTCATTATAGCTATTGATCTTATTTCTTTATAAATAACGGTGATAGTTCCGCAAATAATTTTTGGCAAACCTTATAAGTATTGATCTTGGCGTATAATCTTCTCTTCCATAGAAGGTTTACAAGCTTTGTTTCTAAGAGATTGTCCATACACATATTATGTTCATTATTTTTGTCATGACCCGATCTGTGGGCCCGTGACCGGCACTAGGAAATGGGTAGGCTTAAGGTCATCAAATTCCGTAGTAAGCCTGACAATTCACTAACTCAATTAAGGTATAATCCAAATTTTGTCCATTAGCACTATTCCATAACTAACATTTAACCATCAGATACTACATAATTAATTCGATCTGCTAGTATAATTAGGCAAAACCCGAATTCACATGCAATTACAAAATGATAAGTCTGAGATTTCTATAATAGAGAATCTCGAATCTTAAAAGTCAAACATACCAATAAAATCAGTTACATTAGAACTGAAGATGAAAGAGTCGGGCTGCTAGAGGAAAAGAACTACAGGAAACTAACAAACACCTAAAAGAAGCAGTTAAATTTGGGACTATCAATCTCGAGAGTGAGTTAAAATCATATATCCAAATACGAATACAAACACTTCAATAAAACATTTGTTTAGTTAAAATAAAATATTAAGTCATGCAAAAACACGTGTCATGCCATGCTTCTATCAAATAAATTTTACATGCTACAGGACGAGTACCTCAGCAGAACCCTAATCCCAACACTAACAGCCTTAACCTTTTGGCTCTCTCACTCCAACAAGACTGGCTCCCAGAGAGCGCAGCTCAACTAGGGTCCTTAAATCTAGTTTGATCACTTTATTTCCAATAAAACAGGCGCCCAGAGAGCAACGCTCGACGAGAGACCTTTACTCTGGCAAAACACAGCCCAAAGAGTTAAACTCGACCAGGACAAGTCCTAAATTTATTCTTTTACTACTTATCTCAGATTCATACCGGTGGGCAGGCAGTCTTGATGCAACCCATTAGGTGGCAAGTTCTACTGCCGCCTCATCCCGAGTCAACATGCAAAAATAATATCAATGATGTAGAAATGATATATATATATATATATATATATATATATATACATATATATGATAGTAATTAAATAAATAATTTAATTAGAATTGCTATGTAAAATTTTAGAATGACACATGTATAGCAGATATATGACTTTAACTCATAGTTCTGACGACCTCCTTGCTCTGCTCCTAAGCCTCGGGTGGAGCGAGTTGAACTGAGGATTATTTATTCACGAAAATAATTCAATTAATAAAAGTAAAATATTTAACAAATAATCCTAGGCCTAGACTCTTAGAACTGACTATCTAAGAATTTCGACTCGGATAATTTCTACCGAAAATTCGGCAGAACCTCCCCTAAATACGGACGTTTACCCTGTATAACGGGTCCAAGACTTGCTAGAAACAGTTCTAATTCTCAATAATTAATTAATGGGAGTTGGGCCACCAAAACTACATTATTTTCCTTGACTCCGCAACATATCACAGATCACAATTATTGGCAGACGGTCCAACATAATATTTATTTATTTCGACAGCCAACCCGCACATAATTTTTTGGTATTAAACTAACTCAACTCCATCACGTCCACCACAAAACAATAAAATAATTAATCAAATAAATTTTTAATTAACAAACTCTAAAAACTCACAGGCTAAAGAATTATCGAGACGCTTGATCAAGCAGCCGACTCGCCTCCAATCGCCGGAGTCTTATCAATGATCCGAGCATGCCTACGGACTCGAGACAATGCGCAAAAGATGATTCCAGCACCCGATCCTTCGATCCAGCCCCTGATCATCCAGAGAAATTCACAGATGATCTCGGCCGTCGATTTTCAAACGGAGTCCAATTACCGCAAAACTAGTATCATTGGAAAGATTGAGCTGAGGAAAGTCCAAATATGTCCTCCAATTGTCGGAAGCTTAATGGCACCGGCCGAAAAAGCAAAAAACCCAAACTACCTCCACTTCGTCGGAATTCTCTCCTCCGATCACCATTGCCGATGTTGCTACCCCCATTTGAAAGCTCTCAAGTCACCGGTCATTTTAAGACCAAAACCACCGTCATGGGACGCCGAAAATGCCAGGAATGGCATCAAAGAGCGGTTGCCTTCTTTGCCTTTTTCGGCGCTCCTCGCCGCCCGCAGCTGCTGCCGCTACTACCACTGCACTCGCCGGTGCCTCCTCTGCCTCCAGCCATTGCCACCACGCTCGGACGGGCCTCCTTCGCTATCTGCCATTGAAGCCGACGAAGCTTCTCCTTCCCCCTTTTCTTCTTCCCCGGTCTCCTCTTTTCTTTCTTTTTCTTATCGTCATTTGGTCCCTCGTCTTTTGCTCAATCATTTAGTCCCTCATTCTTTTCAATTACTAACAATTTCCCCTTATAAAATTTTTGTTTAACCTTCCAACTTTTTTGTAGCATTTCAATTAAGCCCCCAACTACTTAATTGGGCCAAATTACAATTATTAAAAATAGAGAGTTACTTAGTTACCCTTGCTTTTAATGGTGAAATTATAAAAATACCAACCATGAAAATTCTCATTTAAATCACATATTAAAGAAATTATACTCTTAGCCCCTATCTCATAATTAATTACCAAATTAATCCTTACACTTAATTAACTTAAATAATCAATTGGTTAACTATCTTTTCAATTTAGTCCAATACCATCTATTAAATAAAATTTGTCATTCCCCAATAAATTCTTTTATAAAATATTATCTACTATTTCTTTTATAACTTTCAAATATAATATTTAATTCATATGCTCATATTGAGAAAAATTTGAGTGTGACCTATATATATATATATATATAAAAACATAATTTATCCCCTAAAAAAATTACTTAATTAATTTTTGAAAATCAAACTAATTAGATATAGTCAAATAAATCCATTTATTTTTATCTAGTGTTGAAATTCTATTTTAAATCATCTCAATTCAATTAAATAAAATTTAAGTTAAATTAACTAAAAAACTCGTTATTAGTTATTACTAATACTATTATTATTATTATTATTAAAAAGAAAATTTCGGGTATTACAATTTTGCTCATCAATTATAACTTGCATTAGTTGTCATTGCTTTATTATAGCAATTCTTTTCAAAGTTGACATGCATTGTCAACCTTATTAGTGTTTCTCGTAAATGGCACGCTGAGCTATGATTTTCTCAAGCTATTGATGTTGCACTTATGGTAGCTATGGGTAAACATAGGATTAGAAAATGTGCTAATCAGATGTGTACTTTGCATTGAGCTGGAAGTAGTCATTAGAGCTCACATTTTGCCTCAATATGCAGTATAACCGATATGTATGGAGCTACGGTTAATGTTCTTTAAAGCATGGTCGATGAAGGATTTTCCAACACTATTCATGGGAAAGCTAATGGTTCTTTAATTGTGATGAAATCTTTCAATTTTATGTTCATATTGCATCTTATACATAAAGTTATGGACATTATATATGTGCTTTGTCAAGCTTTGCAATGCAAATCTATTGATATTTTAAATGCAACGGATTTAGTATCTTCAACAAAGTCATTGCTAAGTACTCTATGACAAGACAGTTTTGATACTCTACTTTCGCGAGAACTTCCAGATCAGAAAAGCATTCGGAACGGGCTCCGCGTTCATTTCGTTGGCAGAAAGGATCCAATCCATTCGGGGCTTCGGGGATGATACCACTTAGGTCTACGTTGCCACGATATAAAAAGGACGGTTTGTTAACCTATATGGCTCAGTTGGTGGGTACGGTTCGCTCGCTAATTCAAGCTCTTACAGTTGCATGGGTAGTTATGCAAAAGAAAAACAAGAAAAATTAGAAATTGTTCCTGGAATTACTTGCAGAAGATTTTGGAAATCAACAATAGTCACCATTGGGTATTTATGAGTGACAGCCGGGAGGTACAAGCTTCTATTCTTTATTTTAAAACTTATTCATTTATGTGGACTTTGATTTATCTGACTTGTTCTTTAATAGTTGTTTTATTTCTTTAACCTTAATTAGGGTTTAATTCCTAAAATTGAAGAGTTGTTTCCCAATACAAAACATAGGTTTTATATTATACATGTCCATAATAATTTTAAGAAAAAATTTAATATATTAAACCTAAAAGAGTTAGTTTGGGAAGCTATTAGAGCTAGTTATGTATATATTAGAAAATAATAGATAAATTAACAAATATTTCAAAAGGAGGCTATAACTATGTGAACAATATTACCCCCCACCACTAGGTCTAGGTCACATTTTAGGATAACCCATAAATGTGACATGTTAAATAACTTAGGTGAATGTTTCAACAGTTTTATCCTCGAGTCTAGGACAAAGGAGGTTATAACAATGAATGAAATTATTAGTACAAAGTTAATGAAAAGGATTCATAAGAGATGCCATGAAAAGATATGCAAGTCTTCATTGTCTTAAGATTATATCTAAGCTAAAAAAAGTCTAAAGAGTTTTGTTGGATGTTCAAAATTGAGTGGTTAGGTGGGGATAGGTATTAAGTGGTTGGTCATGGGGGCAATTTGTGGTTGGCATTAAGGAGAGGACTTGCACTTATATGAGGTTTGATTTAACTAGCATACCATATTTCCATGCAATGTATACAATCTGGTACAATAATGATAATCTTGAGAATTATGTAGATGATTATTACAGGGTAGATACATGTATAAAGACATATACCCACTTGTTAAATCCTATCACAAGTTATGACTGTTATCTAAGAGCTACAATACCATATATGCTACCTTGTGCTCTAGTTCAACCACAAAAGAAAGGCAAACCTATTCAAAGAGGATATTGGAAGAGGATGATATGGCAACTCTACTTAAGAAAGGCAAAGCAAACAAAAAAGGGGTTAATGATGACTTGCACTATTTATGCGGCTAAAGGCCATAATAAAAGATACTGTGGCAATGGCAGAAATATATTAAAATAGCCCAGGAGGAAAAAGCTTATGCAACCCTTTCCATAAAACCAAAGAAAGCCTATGCAACTAAGTCTGCTCCAGTAACTGAATAAGTACCAACATCTTTAAAGAATAAGAATTTGGTGAAGGAGAAAGATAAGGTTGGGACAACAACTCATATGGAGAAGCGAAAAGAAAAATTTAAGACTACAACTTCAAACAACAAGAAGCCTTGGATACCTACAGGTCTTGGAAACAAAAAGAAGTCATAGTTTAGTCTTATCATTATTTTAGTGTAGGGACCATAATTTATGTAAATAATACTCTTAAAATCTATTTTAAATGGTTGTTGGTGTAATCTATTTTGTTGCTTTTAGACCAAAGATGCTTTTGTGGTCCTTTAGGATAGATTTTCTTTTTGCCACTAGATTCTCTTCAATGTCTACTCTTTATTTTGAAAAAGAAAGGTTCTGCCATTACTTTTTCTCCTAGTTTTCTAATGAATCACTTGTCTTGATTTATTGTATTACTATTACCATTTTCTTTGTATTAAACATAACAAAGTCTTATTAATCCTAACAACTGTGTCGTTCACAACCATTCAATATAGAAAAATTATAAATAGATATAACAATTACTTTCATTTATTAAAAAATAAATACATCATTATCATTGAAGAGCTACATTAGTATTGTTCCAAAGAAGTTAGCAACAATGCCCAAAACATAAAAAGTTTTAACTAAGCAACCATTCTACCTCCCTAACCATAATACAGCTTACAAAATAAAAGACCAACTAAAACATAAAATCCAATCTTGTAAAATTTTCTAGTGCCCTGAAATGTTGCTAACTCCTATATTGTTGTCTTCAGCTTAATTTTCATTACACTAATTTCTTTTTTAAGCTGCTTTGTCTAATCCCTTCAAACACTACCAAAAGTGGTAGCCTCAAATCTTTGTAAACTTGCATTCAGTTTCTTCAACTTTGTCAACACCAATGTTGTCAACATGATTACAGTCCTCTCACTTATCCACTCATCATGATACATGAAAATGTCACGGCTCTATTCCTAGCATTTCATTCAATGTGATAAACAGTCAACTTACATTGATATAAGGGCAACCCCAAAGTTTATGATCGGGATTCCTTTTTGTCCTTAAGATTCTTAAGCGAGGTCAGTTCCTATATGCACAATAAGAAATTTGCATTCTTAGGACTTGATCTCCAGTATGAAGCATCTCATTTGGTTCATCATCTCCAAGTTCCTTACTAAATAAGAGATAATAACAGTTGAGTGTTAAGCAATATGTAGGTCCAAATAAGTAAGACAAAAGGAACAATAAAATGGAATGGAGTCAATTTTGGACTAGGGTTTCTTATGGTGAAATTTTAGGGTTCAATATGGGAAATTAGAAATTAATTTAAGAGAAGAAATGGAGTGGACCCTGATTAGTTATTAAACATTCTTTAATAATGTGGCAAAAGCTGATGTGGAGAATCTAAAGAAATATTCCTTCTCAAATTGCCATATCAGCTTCAGTTGGGCAGAAAATTGAATGCTACCTTAAACTCATATACTTTCGTGAAGTTTTGGTACTAATTAAAATTAAATTGATAGAAATTTGTAACATGATCCAAAGTTTTGGTACCAACTAGACAATTTACCCTTTATAAACACTCAATTTGTACGGAAAGTCTATTATCCACCTAAACTTTCAAAAAAGCCTCTCAGACACCTGAATTTGGATATTTAACTACTTTTAAACACTTTCATTCTGAGGTGTGGATGCACATGTACAAAATATGTCAACTTTACCAATGCTAAACATTCTATTTGGTCCTTATAATTTTTATAATATATCTATTTTCCACAACTTTTTTATATTTTATGATTTTTGTAAAATATCCTTTTGACTCCTCATTTTTTTAATATTTTATAATTTTTATAGATATCTTTTTCAAATCTTCTAAATTTTTTAATATTTTTAATTTTTATAAAATATCTGTTTAATCCCTCTAAAATTTTAAAAAGTGCATTTGTTAGATTTATAAAATTGAATGGTATATGTTATAATCATATTGATCAAAATATAAGTAAAACATTTAAATTTTCCTTCTCGATTGTTTTTGAAATTTGCAAGCACAAAAAAGAAAAGATTTAAGAATTTTAATTTTATTAATAAAATACATTATTCACCTTAATTAAGAAAATATATTTTTAAAAAAAATTTGGAGGCTTCAAAAATATTTTAATAAAAATCATTTTTTAAAAGTTTTCTAAAGGATTGAAAAGATATTTTATAAAATATAAATAATTTTCTGAGTAATTTTATAAAAGTTATAAGGACCAGATAAAATATTTGGCATCAATTAATCAACGGCTTTGAGTAGAAAGCACCTCCACGTCAACATCGAAAGATTTAAAAATAATTAAATATACAAATTTAGGTGGTTGAAATATTTTTTCAAAAGTTTGGAGTGTTATATTTTATCGTACAAGTTGAAGTACCAATAAATATATTCAACCTAAATAAATATTAAATTTTTAATATCCATGATTATCTCACACATGACCATGCATGTAGTGTCTATATTTCAAATTATTAAACAAATAGACATATTTAATAACATTTACCAGACTTTAGCATTGATTGCAAAATGTCTAGATACAAATACAAAAAATAATGAATAGTAGGACCGCTAAAAAAATGGGGCTAGAAAATCTATTTGTCTCCTGAACATTATATAATTTAAAATATAATACACAAATATTTATAAAATAATTATACATATATAAATGAGTTTAAATTAGATAAAAGTCAAATCACAGAAAAAAAGAAAAAATTAAAAATATATATCTTATAATTAGATGCTTTATACTTAAAAAGACTGTAATTTTTTCATGATAAAGAAGTACTTTATATTTTCTTTTTGTACTTTAATACCTACTACTTAATATCATTATTATTTTATAATGAAATTTTAATAAAATATTTTTAACTTTCAATAATAAAATTACTTTGGAGGTAATTCACCATCAAATCGATAATCAAGATACCTTAAAAGTATTTTAATTTTATTTTAAAAATTATTTTATTTTATTCCTAATTATATATATATATATATATATATATATATATATATATATATATATATATTAGTATTATTTACTATGAGCTCAATGTAGTTAGTTGTATGCTAAACCACTTAATAAGTAATTTTAATATTAAAAATAAGTATTATACTAATATTAAATTATAGAAATCTAAAAAAAATAATTTATAAGGTAGTAAAAATATAAGAAATTAAATCATAAGATATGAAAAAACATAATTCCTTAAGTGCAAAAATGTCAAACCATAAACTACTTTTTTATACTTTTCTCTAAGGAAATACCACAAGCATCAGTAGGAAAAAAACTCATAGTACAAACTTACCTATCGATCACTACAAAAAAAAAAAAAGATGTCCTTACCAACATTTAATTAGCAAGTGTTGTTAAAAGAGCTTATATATCGACGCTAATAGTGCAAAATGTCTTAAGAATATTTTATTTATCGAACTAGTACAAAACGACGCTAAAATAGCCCTTTTATCAAGCAAATAACTAAAGCACCTTTAAATTATTACATTTACCAACGCTTTTTATAATGCAGTTGATGTAGGCACAATCAATTACTTAGTGACACAAATGAAATAACGTCGCTAAATAATAAATTTATTGATGCATTGGACAAAAAAGCGTCGTAAGGCAACTCAAGAAGAGAGACGCTTTTTGCTACAATTTTTCTCTAGTCTTTGCCAGGTGAAAATTGGCCTCTCTCTCTCCAAGCTAGCCTTCGCTTTCTTCTTGGTGTTCACTCTCTCTTTCATTATCACCCTCTTTCTTCTGTCTCTCTTTCTTTATCAATAATCAGCCTCTAATTGAAAGGATCGTTCTTGTTGTCGCTCTTCTCAATTTATGTGTAATTGGCATCGGTTCAGGAAACTTCTCTACTTCTACTGCTATGAAGAAGCCTCTTATTTTTCTAGATCATGTTTGGCTTATGGAATAGACAAGGAATAGAATAGCTATTTCATATGAATAGTTATTCCTTAATTTGGTTCGCATTTTTAGGATAGAATAGCAATTCTATTATTTTTATAAAATACTTATTTCATAAAAGAATTAAAGAATAGTTATTCTTTTATGCATAGAATTGAACATTTTCATCAATTACTTCTAAAAATTATCGAGCTCCTCTCACTCCAAAATTGAAAAGCTCTTTTTCACTCCTTTTAATTGCTAGTGGCTACTGTTGATTGTCAATTCCTCTCAACAGCCGGCGGCTTTGATCTCTGGTCTCCTCTCAACCTGTCAGTGGCTCAACACTGATGATCTATTCTTATATAAGCCACATCAAAGTTGGATTTATTTTTTTATTTGAACTCTATATGATGTAACTTTATAAAATGTTGTTAAGTGGAGTCTCATAGAAAAACTTAATATATAATATTTTAAATTAAATAAAGTATAAAGTAAATATATAAATCTTTTTATATTTAATAAAATAATTTTTATTTTAATATGATAATTTTTAATATAATATAATATTTATTAAATTAGAATATAATCCTATATATATATATATATATATATATATATATATATATATATATATAAGGCTTCCTATTTAATTTTTCCTTATAATTTTAGTATAGAAGATTTAATTAGATAATCTAATATAACAAGATTTAATTAAAGTTATTCTAGTAGTATGATGCTATTTAGTGTTATAGAATCTTATTGTGTGTGGCAATTGTTCCAACCTCTTCTTGCTGTTTCAGACTTACTTAGACTGCTTGCATTGCCTTATTTGGGATTGGGTGAAATCCTCCATCATCATCTGAAGATTTGTCTTGGGTTCAGGTTAAGGGTGAGAATTCTTTTGCTGGAACTCTAATGGAGGTGGTGCCTTATACCCTTGATTAGCATTAGGGTTAGAATCTCCTCCTTGATTCGACCATGAGAAGAGGTTCCTTCACCCAGGGTTGTAAGTGTTGGAGTATGGATTCCTTTAGGTCTGCCATTGAAGTTATTTAAAGCATTAAGTTGTTCAATTAAACAACCTTGGAGAAAGAATTATCTTGTTGATATTCTGTAGTAGAGTGTCCTCCTCCACATACTTCACAAGATAGCACCTATGATAGATAACCTGTGATATTCAACCTTTCTAATTTCTTAGTGAGGGAATCCAACTTGGCATTTACCATGCTTAAGCTATGAACCTCATATACTCCTGTTGCTTTTTTAGGCTGATTTCTCTCCCCATGCCATTGATAATTATTAGATGTCATCTTCTATAAGAGTGCATATACATCCTTCAGTGTCTTGCTCATAAAGGAGCTTTATGCAGTAGCATCAACAGTAATCTGCAAGGATTCAAACAATCATTGATAGAAAGTTCGCATGAGAAGCCATTCTGGAATACCATGGTGTGGGCAATGTCTTTGCAAGTCTTTAAATCTTTCCCAAGCTTCATAAAGAGATTCTCCAGGCTGTTGCTTAAATCCAGCGAGATCTTGGCGATATTTGGCAGTCTTTCTAGACGAGTAGTACTTAGTAAGAAATGCCTTAGAAAGTGTATTCCATAAAGTGATGGAATTTGGTACCAATGATCCCAACCACAATTTTGCCTTATCTTTCAATGAAAAGGGAAATAACCTAAGGCAAATAGTATATATGCTCACTCCATTGATCTTAAAAGTGTCACATATGTCGAGAAAAGAGCTAGATGAGCAATATGATCCTTTGATGGTAGTCTACCAAACTAATATTATGAAACCATTTGGATGTATGTAGGTTTGATTTCGAAGGTATTAGCTTCGATAGTGGGCTTCACAATGCAATTTTGGCTTCCTATAAGACTTGGGACCCCATATTTTTCTAAAGCTCTAGCTTGTCCTGCTGGTTCAGCCATTCTTCTATCTCTTTCTCTTTTCTCCTTTCTGTTCTTTTTGCAACTCTTTTCAATTTCTAGGTTTACTTGTTGTAGTTCAAGATGTTTCGATCTTGTTTGCATAAACAAGAGTCAAGTACCTTAAAATAAAAAATAATAATAATTAAAACAAAAATAAAAATGTTAGTCTAGTAGAAAAGAAAGTATGCTAATATTGGTATTGTAGATCTCCCCGGCAATGGCACCAAATACTTGTTAGAAAAATTATGTAAGTGCACGGTTCACAATAAGTAGTACAGAATGAGTATAAGTATCGTTTTTACGAGGAGATTGATACCAAGTACGAGCTCTAATTGTATTTCCACAATCTAACAAATCGAATAATTATAATTGAAATAAATAACTAATACGAAAAGAAATCTTAAAACTAGAATTTCAAAATCTAATAAGTAAAACTATAGCTTGGATTAGTTTCACTAACTATTACTCGAATTATAGAATTTTTTCACAATTCAAATTATTAATTTAGTTAAGGGTAAATTAGTCAAATTACTTAGAGTCTCTTTTAAGCTCATCTAAGAATACCAAAGTCAATTGCAACTTATTTTCATGGTCACGTCAATTAACTAGGGTTCATTAAGTTACTTAGTAATTTATTATTCTCCGAAGGATTCATCTATTTTCGTGATCGAGGTTCCTAATTTTTACAAGTATATGAGCTGATAAATCATGCAACTTTTTTATTGTCTTTAATTTACCCAAAAACATATTTTAATCATGTCTAAAATCAAATACAAGAATAAGTAAAAGCAACTTATAAAATTAACTAAAAATTAATTCGCTAAAAGAAAATAAATATCCAAACCCTAAGAAGAGTTTAGCCACACATGATTGTGGCAACTCATAAAATTATAGTTAAAGAAATCAAAGAAGGAAAGAAAATAATTAATTCAAACTCTTGAATCTTCATTGTAAATCTTCTTGATCTCCTTGAGTATGTCTTCAAAAATTGTGTCTCTGATGGTTGTCTATTAAAATAGCTATTTGTTCCCCTTTTATAGCTAAGACTCAAAGGAATCCCTATTTTGCCCTAAATTTTCGAGTTTCATGTGAAAGAAAACTCTCTTTTACTCGACACGGCTTGGCACACGGCCATGTCACATCCTTTTCCTTACGAAACGGCTTGGCACGCGCCCATGTATGATCTTATGGTATGCTTTCCAATTTCTTCGATTCAGGCAGAAGTAGTCACAGTTTGGAGCACTCTCGTATGCTTCTGTATGTTATTTTCTTCAAAATCCAGTGGCACACACGGCTTTGAACATGACCATATGTACAAACATGCTTCCTAATTTTTTATCCACCATGCGACACGGGCACAAGTACGCCCGTGTATGGGCATTACACATTTTCCTTGATCATCTAAGGCTCCTTTTTAGACTTTCCTATAAAAAAGGGAAAAACTTATTAAAAATTAAATACAATTTCCTAAATAAACTAAACGTAAATGAAAATACTAAAATAAATATATAACTTAAATAAGCTCCTAATAAAAAATGTAAATTCTTCCTAATTAATATAACTATTTATTCAAAAATTATTAAAAACCAACCCAAAGACATGTGTAAAATTACACATAGCACATACATCCTTTAGTGCTGCTTTATCCTCTTTTTTATTCCATCTTTTTACTCACAGGTAGTTAAGCATGAGTGTTGGTGTGATAGCCTGAGCTAGAGAAGCGGTCCGATGAAGGTGGGAAGTGGACGTCGGGGCAAGGATAGGATGCCTGGATAAGGAGTAGCTTCTGGCAAGCTTCTAGAATGGCAGCACTCTAAGGTACGGGGGATACATGAATGAATCGAATTGCAAATCGTAATGGGGCGGGGAATGATTGATAACATATGTAAAGAGTTGGAACGAATCACATGAGGCGTCTTTTAGTTGTTTGGCTATGGAGTTATAGGAACTCCAAAGTTAAACATGCTTCGTTCAGAGAAACTCCAGGATGGGTGACCTCCTGAGAAGTTCTTGAACCTGCCAAAGGGACAAAACCGTGAGGTCATTGGGGGCCAAAGCGGACAATATCTCATGTGATATGGTTTCAGATCGTTACAAATGGTTTCAGATCGTTACAAATGGTTTCAGAGCAGGACCCCTCTAGTAGATGTGTGGTTCGAGGATGAACTAGGCGGAAGCTGGTGGGCATGTGATAGCTTAACCTAGAGAAGTGGTCCGACGAGGGCGGGAAATGGACACCGGAGCAAGGATAGGATGCCTGGACAAGGAGCGGCTTTTGGCAGACTTCTAGGATGGCAGTACTCTAAGATACAAAATGGGGCAGAGAATGGTTGATGATATATATAAAAAATTGGAACTAATCACATGAGGCGTCTTTAGTTATTTCATCGTGGAGTTATAGGAACTCCAAAGTTAAACGTGCGTGGTTCAGAGAAATTCGAGGATGGGTGACCTCCTAAAAAGTTTTCGAACCCACTAAAGGGACAAAATCATGAGGCCCATGGGGGATAAAACAGACAATATCTTATGTGATCTAGTTCCTGGTTATTACAGTTGGCAAAGCAGACAATATCTCATGTGATCTAGTTTTGGATCATTACAGTTGGCAACAAGCAATGCAAGAACTTCGAGCTCTTTAGGATAATTATACATGGGATATTTTTCCATGTCCACCCAAAGTTAAACCCATTGGGTGTAAGTGGGTTTACTCAGTAAAACTTCGGTCTGATAGGACTCTAGAGCCCTATAAGGCTAGGTTGGTTGCTCTTGGTAATAGACAGGAGTATGGGGTACACTATGAGGAGACATATGCTCTTGTGTCTAAAATGACTACTGTGCAAACAATTCTTGCCATTACTGCTTCACAGGGTTGGTTACTTAAACAAATGGATGTTAAAAATACTTTCCTGCATGGTGATCTTAAAGAAGATATTTACATGGTACCTCTACAAGGTTTGTTTTCACTTTTACTTTGGAAGTTTGTAAGCTGAATCGTTCACGATATGGACTAAAACAAGCTCCTTGTGCATGGTTTGAGAAGTTCAGATCTACCTGACTATAGTTTAAGTTTATGCAAAGTCAATATGATTCTTCTCTCTTCCTTCATAAAACTGCTACTGCAATCATCCTTCTTCTAGTCTATGTTGACGACATAGTTATCACAGGAACAGATTATTTATTGATTACTCAACTTCAGCAGCGTCTTCGAGATACCTTTCATATGAAGGATGTTGGCCATCTTGCATATTTCTTAGGATTAGAAGTTCAATCTAACTCCTCTGGTATATTTCTCAATCAGCATAAGTATACTCAAGATTAGTTGCATTGGCTGGTCTTTAGGATTCTTCATTGTTGATACACCCCTTAAAGTGAATGTCAAGTATTACTCAGATGAGGGAGCCTTTTTATATTATGCATTTACTATCCTGTAAGTTGCCTTGATGTGTCTTCTTTTCTTCTCATTTTCTTCTTTTTATGAAATGTGACATTAATCATATCCTTCTTTTATTTTCCTCTTCGTATCAAAATACCTTCTTCTCTTTAAAAGCCACCAAGAGCCACCAATTTAGCATCCATATACCATAAATTATTCTATTTATATTTATTATATTTATAAATTAATTATTAATTTTTTCTATTTTATTTTATATTAATTTATTAATTCTTATTATTAATTCTATTTATTTTATTTATATTTAATATTTATTTATTAAATTAATTCTATTTAATATTCTTAGAATTAAAAAACTATGCTGTATAACTTCATTCAAAAAACTTTCTTAGAATCACTACGGAAATTACTACAAAATAAAAAATAAAAAAGATTGGAACATTATTTCTATTTTGATAGTTTCTTTTAGTTTATTTATTTAGTATTTGTATATTTGTATCAAATTTGTATCGTTTTTTACATTTTAAAATAAAAACGACCCTCTATTTTAGAATACCTTTTCCTTTTTACTTTTTTTTTTACTTTTTTCTATTTTTGTTTTAAATTTGAATTTAACTTATTAGATTTATATATTAATTAGAATGATTTATGGTTGTCTTGTTTGGACCAAAAAAATGAAGTATCCAGGCTCCGTTTAGAAGAACCCAATTGGTAATATATCTATACGATTACTGCTTGTATCATATTCTATTTATGAAGTTGAAATAATTTCAAACTGCTAATCATACTCAATCAAATAATATAATTATGAATATGTCAAATATTTGGCAGAAGACGTGAAATGAATTAAATAAAAAAAAGTTGTAACAAAAAGACGCGATATTGGGGCATTTCCTCTATATGTGCAAATAAAAATCGGGCAAATCTTTACTCAGAGTAGAGCACAAACCTAAAAGAATTGAAGAAACCCATTTAGGAACAAGATAATGTCGTCGTGATTTGAATCGAATCTCGATGAAAAAATACATCAATGAGAAGTTTGTTTGATAAGTTTAATAATTTCTTTTTATTTTTATAGGGAAACCTTTATTTATTTTATAGGTAAACAGGTTAAAACTCATCTTTCTTGAAAACTAGTTCATTAGCATTAGACATTAGAAAAAAAAAAGAGTTAAGTTAAAAAGTACTCACTATCAAAAAATGAAGGTTGGAATCAACATATTGATTCTTTATTTTATTTTATTTTCGTCAATTTTTGTTGAACCGTATGCATCAAAAGGTGCACGTACGGTTCCTAGAAGATAGAAATTTATCTTAATCAACCGACTTTATCGAGAAAGATTGCTATTTTTAGGTCAAGATGTTGATAGTGAGATCTCGAATCAACTTATTGGTCTTATGGTATATCTCACTATAGAGAGCGAGACTAAAGATTTGTATTTGTTTATAAACTCTCCTGGCGGATGGGTAATACCCAGAATAGCTATTTATGATACTATGCAATTTGTGCGACCAGATGTACAAACAATATGCATGAGATTAGCTGCTTCAATGGCATCTTTTATCCTAGTTGGAGGAAAAATTACCAAACGTTTAGCATTCCCTCATGCTTGGTGCCAATGGATTTTTATTTAAAAGAAAAAAGAAAACTATGCCTTCTCCATATGAAATATTGAAATATAAATATTAAGTAATAATAGCATGGCAGTTCGAATTCGATATAGATATAAGAATTTTTTTTAAACATTAGATTATGTATCGAAAGAGTAGTATGAGATATTAAGTAAGGGTATTTCTGATTTTATTCTATGAGGGGCCTATTTTAGCGTCACAAACTTTTTTGTTTTTGCACCGGAGGGCTCTTAACATTATTTATGTTATAAAAATAAAAGAGTACAAAAAAAAGATTTATTTTTCAAATAAAAAAACTTTGGGATTGCTAAATCACTGATGAAATAAAGCAACGGGACCACCATAGTATTTTGTTTTATTTTTGAACTCCTCCAAAGACAAGGAAAGGGTGGTTATTGGATCATTTACTGATTTAAACCTGATAAACTCTATGTTTTTATTCGATAAGAAAACTTAAGTAAAAGTGAATTCCATTGTGGAGCCATATGCAATGCGTAAAAAATGGATGTACGGTTGTTCAATTCTATCTTTTTTTTTTCTTATTATTCTTTATCTCTTCTCATCATCTTTTTATTTATTATGCGAAATAGAATAGCCATTTTTTTCTTATATCATCAGGGTAATGATTCATCAACCTATTGCTGGTTTTTATGAGGACAAAATAGGAGAATTTGTCCTGGAAGCAAAAGAACTACTGAAACTATGCGAAATCCTCACAAGGATTTATGCACAAAGAACGAGAAAACATTTATGGGTTGTATCCGAAGATATGGAAAGAGATGTTTTTATGTCAGCAGTAGAAGCCCAAGCTCATGGAATTGTTGATCTTGTAGCAATTGCATAAGAAATAGTAGAAATTTCATGCAAATCACGATTGAATATTTTTTTTCTTACCGGACTTTCAATTTCAATTAAATATTCTTTAATATTCTATTAATTATATTAATAATAATAAATATCAATAATAATAATAGAATATTAATATAGAAAAAATGCATAATCATCCGATTATGATCGATCTAAACCAGCCCATTATGCATATGATTCAACATGCCAACTATTAAAAAACTTATTATAAACACAAGACAGCCAATCAGAAACATCACCAAATCCCCCGCTCTCGGGGGATGTCCTCAGCGCCAAGGAACATGTACTAGGGTGTATGTGCGACTTGTTCAGATCGTGAACTTGGACAAAAGAAAACTTTTCCAGTATCTATGATCAGTACGGATGAATAAGATAAAATAGAAGAATCCCCTTCATTATCTAAAAAAAAAAAGATCTATCATATTCGTCTATTGTGTATCAAATTTATGGTTTCATTGCTGCAACCTCAATTTTCAATTTAAAACAAGAAAGAGTTTCCCATTGGTAACAAATGATTATCCTTTAAGCGGGAAAAATCTTATTAATCTTATTTAAATTAAAAAGCCAAAAGTTATACCCCTACTCTTGCAAGAACGGACTAACAGGGTCAATTAATTAGAAAATCCTCATGATTAAATACTGTTACTATATAGACGGATCTCCTTATGAAAGACCTATTACTAGATAATTCAATGGGTAGAGCCAAAAAGTGTGAACTGTACATGTTAACAATAGCATTGATTAAATGATTAAATATTTATTATATTAAATGATTAAATAAGGAAGGGCTCCGGCGTATAGAAAAGACCTCACCGTTTAAGAAGTAACCATAGAAACGATGGAACCCACTATTATTTCTATTATTTATTTATCTATTTCTATATTTTTATTTACTAATTTTTTATTATATTTTTGTTTGATACCTAGTATCAATACAGTTTCATGGTTGGGAAGGTTATAGTAGCAAAAGCCGTTGGAATTATTATTTTATACACTAGAAGAATCCATTTTATTATTATAGAAAAGGGGAAAATAATAACTGAAAGAAAGGAAATCAATTAGTTATTTATCAAAGTTTTGTTTATTCAATGACCAGAATTAGACGAGGATATATAGCTCGGAGGCGTAGAACAAAAATTCGTTTATTCGCATCAAGCTTTCGCGGGACTCATTCAAGACTTACTCGAACTATTGTTCAACAAAAAATAAGAGCTTTGGCTTTGGCCCATCGGGATAGAGATAGGCAAAAAAGAAATTTTTGTCATTTATGGGTCACTCGGATAAATGCAGTAATTCACGAGAATAGGGTATCCTATAGTTATAGTAGATTAATAAATAATTTGTACAAGAGACAGTTGCTTCTTAATCATAAAATACTTGCACAAATAGCTATATTAAATAGGAATTGTCTTTATTTGATTTCCAATGACATTATAAAATAAGGAAATTGGAAAGAATCTATGAAATATTTTACATGGAATCCCTTGAAGAATGAATTCCGGGAAGGTAGAAGAGAAATTAGTATGATAAAATATGATGATAATATAATCAAGTATAAAGTAGTCAAACTGAACAAAAACATTCAATAAAAAAAAATTTCTTCTTACCCAACTCGTTTGTTTCTTACAACACGACACTCAAATTTTGATTTTCAGATTTTTTGAACAAAACATTAATCTAGGTTTAAATTAAATTTGGATTTGAATTTTGATTCAATTGAGGAGCAAGCCTATTTTTCTAGTTCTAAGATCAGTAGTTATAGTGACGAGCTCGCTTTATTTCAAATTGTTTTTCATTATTAAGAAAAGGTAACGAAGATAAAATACGAGCTTGTTTTATAGCAATAGTAATTAATCGTTGTTGTTTTAAACTCAATCTATTCACCCATCTAGATAATATTTTTCCTTGTTCACTAATAAATCGATTAATTAAACTCATGTTTCTATAATCAATTCGATCCCCCGATTGGATCGGGGGCAAACGCCTACGAAAAGATCGCTTGGACTTAAGAAAAGGTCATTTGGATTTATCCATGGTTTGTTTATTCCTTATTTCGAAAATCCTATTTCGTTCAATTGGATCAAAAATGATTTAGAATTAAGAAATAGGATTTTGCTTGTTTATTTTATATTTAAATATATATATATAAAATTTTAATATATGTAAATATATGTTAACAATATATTTACATAACATATTATATATTAATATGTCATTTATGTCATTTTTCATCTTTCTTGTAAAGGTAACACGCAGGCGACCGGTTCCGTCTATTTCTTTATCTCTCCATGAATTGTATGTTTATAACAATAGGGACAGAATTTTCTCAATTTCAATCGACTAGGCATATTATGTCGATTCTTTTAAGTAATATATCTGGAAATACCTGTTGATTTTTTATTAACACTGTTTTGAACACAACTAGTACATTCTAAAATAACCCTTACTCGAACATCTTTACCCTTGGCCATGAACCTCCTTGGGGTTTTTATTCATTCAACTCTTCGATTTTCAGATCCGAAGTGCAGAAGAAAGGAACGAAAAAAATATAAGTTGCTAACTCGAAATCCAATTTTAAAAGATTTCATTGCAACTAATATAGTAGTAATAAGTAATACAAAGATTCTAAACTATATTTAGATTATAAGTTTAGATTAGAATCACAATACAGTATTTCATTTAAGCATCTTGCATAATACTGTTGCAATAATTAAATTTCTACTTCCCTTCTCTTATCTTAATTAAATAATTTAATTGAAGTTAGTTTACTTTACTTGAAGTTGGGGCCCCAAGTTTCGAATTTTGCTGCGGTTGAATCCACTTTTATTCTTTTTTCTTTTCTCACTTATTCTAATTAAATAAAAAAAGAGGAGGGGCAGTAGTCACAGATATTTAATTGTATCTCTAATCTTCTTCACCCCCTGTACACGCACGTTAATAACTAGAATGAAAAAAAGGAGAATGTCAACGCATCCGGGAAAAAATGATTGATCCTAATCAATAGACCTGCTAAAGACGCAAACCATAGAGTACTTATTATCGGTGCCACAAATAGATATATTTTTAGATCTCGTATTTAAAACCCTCCTTATTAATTCTTCACTGTTATTGTAATAAATAATGTTTATTTTATTGTAATAATATATAATGATTATACATATATAATCAGACGTATATGTAGTTAAAGGACACTTGCATTTATTTTGTTAGCGGAATCTCTAATTCATATTAAAATGTACAATAATTTGCTAGATAAGATTTTCCTTTTCTTAAACAAAGAAAAATTTTCCCTTTTTCCCGAGCATTCACAAAATTTATGTAAGTTTATTATTACGTAAGTTTATCATTATTTTATTATTAATTAAGTATATCATTATATAATAAGATATAATAAGCGATATTATTATATAATATATGATATGAGATCAAAAAGAAAAAATATATCAATGGAGAAAATGAAATAAGTATGTGGAAAACAAAACGGGTATTCTTTATAATAACATTGTAAACCAATTGAAAGGGATATAGTGCAACTTGGTAGCGCATTTGTTTTGGGTACAAAATGTCACGGGTTCGTATCCTATCAACCCTACCTATTACTTCGTCTCTCAGTAATAACGAGGGATCAATTGAGATCAATTAAACTTGGCCATACTTAATCTTTCATTTTTATCATATTATATATGATAGTATAGGCATTCAAGATATATTGGAGTTGTTAAAAAAAGAATCTTTTTACTTACATTATGATTTTTTTGTGATTGGGATAAGAAAGCGCTCTTAGTTCAGCTTGGTAGAACGTGGGTCTCCAAAACCCAATGTCGTAGGTTCAAATCCTACAGAGTGTGATTCTGTTCTTGTTTTGTTAGGTCAAATTTTATACACAAAAAATAGAAGAGCAATCTGAATTTTACCTCCTGTAGATTAAAGAAAAGAGGAGGTCAAAAAAACAAGGTGTTAATTAATTAATTAATTAAAGGTCCAACTGATCACCACGTATGTATTGTAAACATGCAGTTATGAATAATCCGGCCAAAATAATAGGAATTAGACCTAAGACGATTCCAAATAGAAAAACTTCAATCATTTCAATTTATTTGAAAAAAGAGGGGGGTGGGGGGGGAGGGGGAAGAAAGGTAATATCTATCCTTAAATATTAATCCATATCGCACATAAATCTCAATAAGCAAAATCTCAATAAGAAAAATCTCAATAAGAAAAAATGGAAAATTAACACGGTAAAGAACTAGAGAATAGATGGAATACTGCCGAAAAATTTCCTTTTCTTTTAGTTTATTTATTTAGTATTTGTATATTTGTATCAAATTTGCATCGTTTTTTACATTTTAAAATGAAAACGACCCTCTATTTTTCTTTAGAATACCTTTACCATTTTACTTTTTTTCTATTTTTATTTTAAATTTGAATTTAACTTATTAGAGTTATTAGTTGATTCATTCACATAATATCTCCAATCCAATACAATAAAGTAAGAAGAAAAGAAGTATCGCACGATCATATCACTAAAAAAAGAAAATCTTTTTTTTTTGTACAACTAGATTCTAAGACTAGTAATTTCAATTATCCTTTTCTTTTTTAGATTTTACATTTCTCATTCCATATTATATTAATATTAAAACGAAAAAATATGTAGTTAAGTGTCAAGAAAGACTTTTTAAATCTAATACACAAATACATGCATCACAGATATTGATTATCACAATTATTTTTTCCTTGTTCTCCTTCTTTCTTTTTCATCGAATATTCTCTACTATTGGTACTTGTTAATTTAATAGATGACTAACCAATTCCTTAAAATGAAAAACAAAATGAAAAAAAAGGGGGTGGGGGGAAACTCTTTTATAACCACAAAAGTTTTTGATTTCACATCTAATTGAATTGCAGAAATATGATAATCTCCTCCATGAATTATTATTATAACCCATTGAATTCGCATTTTACCCGACCTTATCTTATGGTACACAGTTCTACAGCAACAAGAAAAAGAAAAGAAGAAAGGGATTATCTAAGATTTCATTTCGATACTGATTGAAGTTGCGTTCTTGCGTCGGAAGAAGGATAGCTATCGATTCGGTATACTTTAAAGAAATCTTTGGTACAATATTGACGATCTCACAAAGATTCAATTTCAGTGAAATTGCATTTACTGATCTCATCTTTTACAGAATCGATCCCTTTTGATTGTACAAGAATATGTGGAGCTCACTACGTCTGGAAGCACAGAAGAATGTTCTTTTGCTGATATTATTACCAGTATTCGATATTGGGTCATTCATAGCATTACTATACCTTCCATATTCATTGCAGGTTGGTTATTGGTCAGCACAGGTTTAGCTTATGATATATTTGGGAGTCCTCATCCAAATGAATATGTTACAGAGAGCCGACAGGGAATTCCATTAATAACTGGCCGTTTTGATCCTTTAGAATAACTCGATGAATTTAGTAAATCTTTTTAGGTGGCCCAATGACCATAGATCGAACCTATCCAATTTTTACAGTACGATGGTTGACTGTTCACGGACTAGCAGTACCTACCCTTTTTTTGGGGGTTAATATCAGCAATGCAGTTCATCCAACGATAAATCTAATCCTAATTAATTATAAAACTATGATACAATCAAACTCGAACGAATAAAATATTGAATTGAATCGTACCAGTCTCTACTGGGGGTTATTACTCATTTTTGTACTTGCAGTTTTATTTTCTAATTACTTCTTCAATTAATAGAAGAAAATAAAATAGTAGAACAATAAATAAGAATAGGAATTCTCTTATCTCATTGGAAGGATATCATCTAATAATTATCTATGACTGTTTATATCTCTAGCACGACCACTTGATTAAATGTGGAGGGAAGTGGGATAAATGGCCGATATTACTGGAAGAATTCCCCTTTGGATAATAGGTATTGTAACTGGTATTCTTGTGATCAGTTTACTAGGCATTTTCTTTTATGGTTCATATTCCGGATTGGGTTCATCCCTGTAAGTAGTAAGTAATCGGGTGAACTGAGTTGTAGACATGAAAGCGTAAGAACTCAATGGACCCCCTCCTTTCTCTGTTTGATTTGAGGCCGAGAGGGTCCATAATAATCATAATACTTTATTCGTATAAGTGACAAGATAGATTGCTTTTTTTTATATTTCAAAAAAATTCTATTACACTTTTTTTTTGGATCGTGTTTTTGAAAAAGTAACTCCATTAATTGATTTAGAACATTTGTTCCTCGATAGTATCTATCAATACTTTCAAAGTTATACGAGGAACTCTTCGATTTCTTTTTCCTAGATGGCATAATATATATTTTCTATATTTTTGTCGATCCCATATCATGCAAATTTTTCTATGCTAATAGAACCTTATTCTATTTATTTGAGTATCTCAAAAAGTTGAAATTGTTTTTCTTTTTTTAAGTTCATTGAAGAAGTTCTATTTGCTCAAAAAATTCCCCTTTCTTTTTGTGTTTGTCCGCTACTTATTTTTTATGTAAAAATCGAATTTATACGTATAAAATTGAAAAGTAAGTTATGATAAACCAAGAAAAAACAGAAGTTAAGAATAGTAATCTTTGAGGAATGGGATCAAGAATCGATATTATTTTGACACAAGAAAGGGATGTGGAAAATTCCTTTTCTTGTGTCGAAGACTAGGAAGACGAATAAAAAAAATACTTCCTAGAATCCTTTGTTCTCCCTCATTTAGCCTTTGCTTTTCCGCTTACTTATCTTATGCTTAGTATCTAGTCATATGGATTCTATTAGAATAGAAAAAAGCTATTAATGCACTCTATGACAATTAAATCTGACAATAATAAGATGATCACACCGCTCCCATTTTATTTAGATTCAAAAAAAATTAGATTAAAAAAACACAAAAAAGGGGATAAAGTCAAATAGTCTTCTTACCAATATACATATTATGACTAGAAATGCAGTACAAATAATTCAAAACATCTAGTATAAAAAAATTTAAAATTTTTAATAAGCAAAGAGCTTTTAATTTTTTTTATCATATATAATTACCAACTGTTATTCGTTTTAAGAACTTGATGTTGATAAATTTACAAATCTAGAAATTCATTTCGGACAATTGAACCTTCTCAAACTGTTTCTTTTTAAGAACCAAAAATATTTGTGCCAAGAAGAATAAGAAGAACAAAAGGCCTTGGGCACATAATGGGTCTTGAAGTACTATTTATGAATCCCCCTGACCAAATCCACCCACATTAGGATTACTCGTTAATGGTTGATCAAGTTTGATGGATTCGCCTTCTGAAACAAGAAGTTCTGGTCCTAGAGGTATAATATTAATCACTTGACGTCCTTTTGACGCATCCGTTATGGTTATTTCGTAACCCCCCTTTTCTTGTCGTATGATTTTGCTTACTATACCTGCTGTTGTAGCATTATAAACCGTATTGTTACTCTTGCTCCCGTCGGGATAAATCTGACCCCTTCCCCTGTTTCCGCCTACATATATGGGATATTTTAAAAAGTGAACATCTTTCTTAGTGGCGGGGTCCGGAGAAAGGATAGGAAAGGTAATTTCACTATATTTCTGACCAGGAACAGGACCTATGACAAGAATTTTTTTTTTCTGGGGCAATAACTCTGAAAAGACAGATTTCCTATCTTTTCTTTCATCTCTGGCGAAATACGATTAGGAGGGGCTAAATCAAACCCCTCGGGTAAAATAAGAACAACCCCCACATTCAAAGCCCCCTTTTTACCATTAGCAAGAACTTGTTTCAGTTGCATATCATAAGGAATTCGAACGACTGCTTCAAATACAATATCAGGAAGTACCGCTTGTGGAACTTCGATATCCACGGGTTTATTAGCTAAATCACAATTGGCACATACAATACGGCCAGTTGCTTCGAGCGAATTTTCATAACCCTGCTGTGCAAAAATGGGATATGCATTTGAAATAGATGCCCAAGTTATTATATATATCATGAGCGATACGGAAATGGAAAAAGTAATCTCTTGCTTTATCCAAGAAAAGGTCTTTCTAGTTTGCATGGTCCAATCATTGATCCTGAAAATTTCTACAATAAAATTAGGTAGGTCGCTATTATAATTCCCTATCCACGATACTGCTATTTACTAAATTTTTTTTACTAAAATAGAAAATATAGGAAGAGAATCTCTTGGATGTATAGAAAAAAGATATATATATATTAAATAGAGTAAGATTTTGTTTGATAGTAAGATTTTGAATGTTTTGCTTCTGTATTTTGTACAAAATAACAAACATTCTAATTGGATTCATGGATCATTTTTCAGTCATTCATTGAATGATAAATCACCACAAGTGACGGAGATACGCGATTTAAATAACGGAAAATCAAATATTTAAAAATTGTATCGAGGATGACTGGAAAAGTGGAAACAAGGCCAGATATAATTTGATTATTATGAGCAAACCCAAAATCTTTGTAGACCGAGCCAATCATTAGTTCCCAACCATAGGATGAATGGAATCCTGTACATAAATCGGTTAATAAAATAATGAAAAAAAACTTTTATTGTATCGCTTAAATTATATAGGAATTCTTGAACCCAAGAATTAAGAATAATAAGTTCTTCATTACTTAAAATAGAATAACCACTTAGAATAACGAAACAGATTATATTTGTCGAGAAGTGCAAAATCGTATGGATATAATCCTCATTGTGCATCTTGATCAATTGGATTGTTTCTTTGTGAATTCCGATACGAAACTTTTGTAGATGTGTTTCTGGATATTGCTTTATCATTTCGTCCAAGCGAACGAGTTCCTCTAATTCTATGAACTTTTCTAGAATACTTTTTCTTGAATATCATTTATAAAAGTTTCGGACTTACTAGTATTACACCAATTAATAACCCAAGATTCCAAACTTTTATTAAATAAAAAAGAGATCTACCAGGGCAAAAAAACTATAGCTGTAAGATATAGAAGGGGAATAAATGTTCTTATTTTTTCATTTTTTCATCTGTGAATTTTTAATGAACCCACCTTCATATGATCTAATATTTTTATCAAGCATAAGTTCTATTATGAGGCTTTGAACTTATGAATCTATTCCCTATTCTTTATTTGTGAGTCAGCGGTTAGTCCTTGAATTTTGAAAGAATACAAAAAAAATAAATTGTTTCTAAGTATCTTAATTATTCAAATTCGGATTTCTAGATGAAAGAATTCCGTTCTATCAACAAAACAAATATTTTGAAAAAAAAAAATGGCCAACTTACCCATATTCCACAGGAATAATTTAGAAAGATTTCTGAAGAATATTGTAATGCGATAATAAAAAATGAGTGGCAAAAATAAAATAAGACAGAAAAGTTATTATTCTAGTTGGTTCAGCCTTTTGTTCATTAGGGAGGACAAAAAGAAAGATAACAAAAAACGTCAAGAAAGGAAAGATAATTTACAAGATACGATCTATCCATATCTAATGTATCAATTTCAAATATTGATTCAAATATTGAAAATTAAAAGAGAATTTCTTTATTCTATATTTTATTCCGAAATGTTTTGTTTTGATCTATGAGATGGGTCTATTATTTCGATTTATTACTTATTTTGTTACTAAATTTATTGAATATTGAAATTGAATTTAGATACACATAAAAAAGGTTTGATTTTATTTTAGAATTGTTCCGTGTATATATATATATATATATATATATATATATATATATATATATATATATATATATATATATATATATATGTCTCTTTGGTTCATCAATATTGTATTGTGAAATTTCAGTTAAGTTATGCTATAACTATAAAAAAACGAAGACTCTTGGATTTTTTTGCTCTTGTTAAGAAAATGTTCATTCTTCAGCTCATTTCAAAATACTTCAATTGGTACACGCAAAAAATAGGCCAATTCTGCTACCTTTTGCTTAATCTCTCGTGGAGTCAAATTCTCATCAGTACGAGTCAAAGGAATGGACCCTAGGCCTCTGGTTTTCATATAAAGGACACGCCGAGCAAAAATACCCTCTTCCACTTCTATTCTAATAGACTGAATATCCTTCATAAGGAATCGGAGTAAAATGCAACGATTTTTTCTAAGGAATCCCCAGCGAAAAATACACACTATTCCTTCTTTTCTATCGAATCGATCATAACCACTACCTACATTACATAAAATTGTGCACCACAAATAAGAACTAATAAATAGACCGGCGATCCCATAGAAAGACATCATGATCCCTTGTGGAAAAAAAATTATTTGCTGAGAAAGAAATAAAGATATCAAATTTCTGCCGAGATAACTTGAAATTCCAACCAATAAAAATCCCAATGAACATAAAAAAAAAAGTATAAAGGCCCAGCAGAAATTACTTGTTTTGCGAGACCCCGCTATAAGTACTATCCATATACGTTCTGATCGCCAACTCATACTAGATCAAGTTGTTTTTTATTTGAAGCGGGAGACTAGCCCAAATGAATTTGACTTTCTTTTTTTGTTTCCGAAGTAACTTTCATCAACTCGGATTATTCTGGTGTGAATCTTTAGGAGGAATTCATCGAATTTCTTAGATTAAGAAAAAGAGAGCTCAGCCCCCCCATAGGATCCCCTATCTACACATATATAAAAATATCAGCTTTGTTTTGCATTTCTTTCAAGCATCTGCCAAAGTTTCGATTTATTTTCATATAGTCCATTTACTTATACATCATATTTACACCTGCATAAGAACCCTTTCATTTTCATTTACGTTTGAAGGGAGCTTGTCACGACCCCACCCGTGGGCCCGTGACCGGCACTAGGGATTGGGTAGGCGTAAGGCCACCGAAACCCGTAGTAAGCCTGACACTCACTGACTTAAACAAATCTTATCACAAATTAATATTATTAAAGCCATAAATTATCTTAATAGTTACATTCTACATAAATACTTCGGTCTGCCAGAAAAATTAGGCGAGACCCGAAACTCATAAAATTTACTACTGATACATCTACTATTACTACTGCGGAGAATCTAAGATTTTTTTACAATTTGACATACCAAATCAAACACATCACCCGATGATGAAGGAGTCGGGTTACTGAATAAGAGTCGCGGGAAGACTAACAGTCACGAATCGAAAATTAAAATGGAGGTATCGGTCTAGAGTGAGCTAAAATCATATATCTAAAAACAGTTTCGAACATCTCAATATCACCTTATTTAATTTTAATTAATTAATAAGTCATGCTAACCATACGTATCATGTTAAAACATATGTGTCATGCCATGCTTAAACAAAAATTATTCCATATGCAACAGGACAGAGCACTTCAGTAAAACCCTAATCCCAACTCTAACATCTCGATTTATTTCAATACTTATGTCTCAACTAACCTCAACTCTAACATCTCAAAACTCTCATTCCAACAGGACTGGCGCCCAAAGAGTAAAGCTCGACCAAGGACCTTACCTCCAGTCCGGTCACTTAACTCTCAGCCTTAGCCTTTCGGCTCTCTTATCCAATAAGACTGGCTCCCAGAGAGCATAGCTCGACCAGGGACCTTACCTCCAATCTGGTCACTTAAATTTCCAAATAAGCCGGCGCCCAGAGAGCAATGCTCGACCAGGGACCTTTACTCCGGCAACCACATTCTACTAAGCCCAGAGAGCGATGCTCGACCATGCCAGGTCCTAATCTTTCTTTCTTAAAATTTTTACCTCTTTACCCTTTTCCTATCTCTCTTAGATTATATTGGAACACTCATCCAACTCTTATGTTCTACTGCCGTTCCATCCTGAGTCATCATGCAATATTAAAATTGGTGATAAAGGAAAAACATATTTAAATAGTAATTAAAAGCATCATGCAAATAATAATAATAATTAAATGAAAAATTAAAATTTGCAAATAAATAATCATAGTAGCAAATCAAATTTTATGCATGACACGTGCATAAGCGATATATGACTTTAACTCACAGGTTTGGCGACCTCCTAACTCTGCCCCGGTGCCTCGGTTGGAGCGAGCCGAACAAACAGACTATCTAGTCATGGAAAACAATTTATCAAAATGTTGAAACAATCAATGATTAATCCTAGGTCTAGACTCCTAGGACTGACCGTCTAAGAATCTCGACTCGGGAGAATCCTATCGAAAATTCGGCAGAACCTCCCCTACAACACGGACATTACCCCCATAAAACGGGTCCAGGACCTGCCAGAAAAACACTTCAAATATCCAACAATTCAAACAACGAAAGTCGGTTCCCCAGACTTCACTATTTCTCGACTCCGCCACACAGCACAAAATACGAGGCAGGCAAACTGACCGACAATCATTTTTTACTCACAAATATCATCAAATACTCAATATAAACCATTAGACACACAATTAAACCAAGAATTCTAAAATTAACGGGCCAGAGATAATTACCAAGACGCTCGGTCGCTCGGTCGACTCGCCTCCAGCCGCCGGAGTCCGATCGACAATCCGAACACACCATCAGACTCACAACGACGCGCTGATGACGATCCCCGCTTCTGATTTTCCAATCTAACACCCGATCGTCTGGAGAGATTTGCGGACGATCTCAACCGTCGATTCGCAAATGGAGCCTGATCGCCACGAAACCGGTGCCATCGCGAAGCTTGAGCTGAGGAGAGTCGGAATACGTCCTCCGATCGTCTATCCTCCGCTGGAGCTCACCGGAAAAGCCAGAAAACACGGCTGCCACCACTTCGCCGGAACTCCCTCTTCCGGCCACCAAAACTGACGCCGCCACCGCTAAAAGAAAGCCTTCAAGTCACCAGTCATTTTGAGACCAAAGCTGAAAAGCGTCGGGAAGCCGCTGCCTTCTTCCTCGCTCACGCCGCTTCCACTGCTTCAACGACGCTAGCAGCTCGCCGCCCAGATGGTCGGCGCCACCGGGTGGACGACGCAGCACCCGGCTCCTCCTTCTTCTTCACGCGCGACGCCCACTTTCTCTCTCTCTCTCTCTCTCTCCCGATCTCATTCCTTTCAATATCGACATTTGACCCCTGAACTTTTCCTTATTACAATTTGGTCCCTCAACTTCCTTAATTACTTACAATCTCATCCTGCAGAATTTCAATTTAACCCCTAAACTTTCCTTTATCCTTTCAATTAAGCCCTTAACTAATTAATTTGGGCCAAAACCGAATTATTGAAAATATAAAATTACACAAATACCCCTGACCGACATATTTATTTACGAAAATACCAAACTCACAAATTTCCATTAAACCCTCACAAAAATAAAATTATACTTTGAATCCTTATTCCAAAATAAATTTCCAACTTAAAATTTAATACTACTAATCAATTATAATACCAATTTTCCCCAAAATTCTTTTATAAACATCCTTTACAATTTCTACCATAATTTTTTTTCCAATATATAATTTTATTTATATAAATATGCATTTGGAAAAATTTTGAATAACCAAATAAAAATATAATTTATTCCTCAAATAATTTGTTTAATTAACTCCTTAAAAATCAAACTAATTGGATATGGAAAATAACTCATTTATTTGTCTAACATTAACATTCAAAATTTGTATTTAAATCATTCCAATTAAACCGAATAAAAATAAAGCTAAAATTAACTTAAATAAAAACTCATTATTAAATATATAAAAATTCTGGGTATTACAAAGCTGCTCGTATGTTATATCATATTATACTAAACTAAAGAGATATCCGTATTATATCTGTATTATATTATGATCCAAGTCTAAGTCTTGTTTTTTCTAACATGAGGAGATAAGGAAGCCATCGCAATTGCCAGAAATACTAAGCCCACTAAAGGCACAAAAATGGAGGGTAAGCTGTTGAGAATTGTCAGAATGGGCACCTCGATTTAATATTTGTACCTGTTATTTAATTTTTTATTATATATTATATTATTTTTATACTATTTATTTTAATATTTTAATATATATTTAATATATTTATATTTTAATATATTTATCTATTTTTATTATTATAATTATTATTTTTATTATTATTTATTGTTTTATTCTATTAATTTAATCATTTAAATTAATAATTTAAATTAATTATATTTATATTAGTTATTCTATTATTAATTATTTATTAGTTATTTAGTTATTAGAAAGATTTCTTATAATCATTAAAATTCGCATATAATTATACTAAGTGTATCTAAGTGAGTATATATAATATAATAAAGTGCAAAGAGCGTAGAACTAACTAAATGACTTATTCATATTTCTACATGAAATATGATAATCCATTTATTTGTTATTCTTCTTTTATTATCTTTTTTTTCTTGTCTTATAACTTTCATTTTTCTTTTTTCATTTTTTTAACTTTACTTTAACAGAAAATATTTTAATATATTTAATATAAAATAAAAAAATAAAGAGTTTTTCCGATTATAAATTCTCCCAGAATTCATTATAATTTAGAAGCTGTCAATTTTTTTTAATAAGAAAAAGGAGATTCCCAAGAGATATATAAATATGCAAGACTCTATATTTTTTATGCATAGGTGAGAAAAGAACATGAAATTCATTTTATTTATTATACCTTGCCCATTTTTTCACGAAAAAAAGAATTCACTCTTTTTCTTGTTGATCTTGTTGATAGAGGTTTCTTAATTAGTAATCAGAAATATCAGTAAAAGAAAGTATCTACATGATTCTTTTTACAATTTACTCTTCTGTTATGTCACAAAAAAAATCAAAAAAATGGATTTCTCCTTTGATTCTGCTAAAAAAAATACCTACTCGCCAGATATAAAAATAAATTAACTAATTTAAATTTAATTAACTCATTTTTATTTTTAATTAAGTAATTTAATTTAATATTTAATTAATTTAACTTCAGACTCTACTTGATTTATGATTCAAAGGAAAGAAATTATGGAACTGAAGTAACTCATTCAGAACGCCTTTTAACGGATTACGTGATATGATTGAATCGAATAAGCCCTTATGGAATAAAAATTCAGCTGATTATGAACCTTCAAGTACTGTCTTATTCAATGTTTGTTCAATAACTCTTTTATCTGCAAATGCAATATAGGCGTTAGGTTCAGCAATAATGATATCCCCCAACATACCAAAACTAGCCGTCACCCTGCCTGTTATAGGAGATGTAAGGATTGATACATAAAATAACTTTTTATTCGATCGATAATCATATAAAGCAGAAGATATTTTAGCCATTTGCATCAAGCTCAAACTTCCTTCTTGCATGCGCGCTCCTCCGGAAGCACACACTAAAATAAGAGGTAAAAATTTATTGGTAGCATACTCGATCGAACGAGTGATTTTCTCGCCTACTACGGATCCCATACTACCCCCCATAAACTGAAAATCGATAACCCCAATTGCTACAGTGTCACGACCCCACCCGTGGGCCCGTGACCGGCACTAGGGAATGGGTAGGCTTAAGGCCACCGAAACCCGTAGTAAGCCTGACACTCACTGATTTAAACAAATCTCATCTCAAATTATTATTATTAAAGCCACAAATTATCTTAAATGCTACATTTTACATAATTTAATCGGTCTGCCAGAAGAACTAGGCGAGACCTGAAACTCATAAAATTTACAACTGATACATTTACTATTACTACTGCGGAGAATCTAAGATTTACCAATTTACATACCAAATCAAATACATCACCCGATGATGAAGGAGTTCTTGAATAAGAGTCATGGAGAACTAACAGTCACGAATCTGAAAAAAAACATAAATGGAGACTGTCAGTCTCGAGAGTGAGTTAAAATCAAATAATCTAGAGACTATTGCTTCTTCTCAGAAAACATAGATTATTCAAATCAGTATATCAAACCATACTATAATTATACCCTACTATTTCCTTCACATAAAAATATTAATCATTCGAATCAAAATATCAACCATGCATGTAAATACAATCCATATTATAATCATACCATAATAAATGAATAATAAAAATATATTTTTACTTTTACGGGACGAGTGGCTCAGTAGAACCCTAACCCCAAATTCTAATAGCCTTTCGGCTCTCTTAATCCAACAGTCCGGCGCCCCAGAGAGCAAGCTCGATCAGGGTCCTTACCTCCAGCCTGAACACTTGAATTCCAAATAAGCTGGCGCCCAGAGAGCATCGCTCGATCAGGGACCTTAACTCCGGCAATCAACTGAACTCAGCCCAGAGAGCAATGCTCGATCAGGGCAGACAAATCCATAATAACCTTATATCCATGATCATTAATGCCAGCATGTTCTACAAGCCACATTTCCCAAATCGCAATCACCACATTTAATAAATATTATTATCTGATGAACTCATCCAACACATATCGAAATAAAGATTAAAGATTTAAGATAAAACGACGTGCAATTTGTGAAGGGAAAAAATAATAACGTTTGTCTTATTATAACTTACTAATAATAATATTTATATTATTTCAAATATTAATAATCAAGTGAAATCATTTATTTTGCGATACTAATAATCATATTATGCATGAACTTTCAAAATAGCATATTAAATCGGAATTAGCAATAGTGCAATGATTAAATGACTTTAACTCACGAGTTAGGCGACCTCCTAGCTCGCTCCGGTGCCTCGGTAGGAGCGAGCCAATGCATGATCATCTAATCACGGAAAATAATTTATCAATACACTGAGACAATCCATCATTAATCCTAGGTCTAGACTCCTAGGACTGACTGTCTAAGAATCTCGACTCGGGAGAATTCTACCAAAAATCCGGCAGAACCTCCCCTACAACACGAACATTACCCCCGTAAACGGGTCCGGGACTGCCGGAAAAACACTCCAAATATCCAACAATTTAAACAACGGAGTCGAGTCCCCAAACTTCACTATTTCCGACTCGCCACACAAAGACAAAATACGAGGCAAACTGACAGACAATTATTTTTGACTCACAATATCATCAAATACACAATATAATCCAATAGACACAATTAAACCAAGAATTTCTAAAATTAACGGGCCAAAGAAAAATTACCGAGACGCTCGGTCGCTCGGTCGACTCGCCTCCGGCCGCCGGAGTCCGATCGACGATCCGAACACACCATCGGACTCACAACGACGCGCTGACGATGATTCCCGCTTTTGATTTTCCGATCTGACACCCGATCATCCGGAGGGATTTGCGGACGATCTCGACCGTCGATTTGCCAACGAAGCCCGATCGCCACGAAACCAGTGCCATCGCGAAGCTTGAGCTGAGGAGAGTCGGGATACGTCCTCCGATCATCCATCCTCTACCGGAGCTCGCCGAAAAAGCCCAAAAACGCGGCTGCCTCCACTTCGCCGGAACTCTCTCCTCCGGCCACCAAAACCGACGCCGCTATCGCCAAAAGGAAGCTCTCTCCAAGGGGAGCGGATCGCCACCAAGATCGGTCGGAAGGCCACGGAAGCTTGAACGACGGGCCGCTCTTTCTCTCCTTGCGATTCGCGCCTCGCGCGCCACTTTTGCTGGCTGCGCCATGAACGCCTTTCCAAGATCGCGACGCCCGGCCGCCACCGACGACGCGACCCGGCCTCCTCCTTCTTCTCGCATACTGGCCCCGCTTTCTCTCTCTCTTCCTCTCTTCTTCCCCGATTTCTTTCCCTTCAATATCGACATTTGACCCCTGAACTTTTCCTTATTGCAATTTGGTCCCTCAACTTTCTTAATTACTTACAATTTCATCCTGCAGAATTCCAATTTAACCCCCAAACTTCTTTTTAGCCTTTCAATTAAGCCCCTAACTATTTAATTTGGGCCAAATCCGAATTATTGAAAATACACAATTACAAAAATACCCCTGACCGACATATTTATTTACGAAAATACCAAACTCACAAATTTCCATTAAACCCTCACAAAAATAAAATTATACTTTTAATCCTTATTCCAAAATAATCCTCCAATTAAATCCTATACACAATTAAATTAAATAATCAATTTCCAACTTAAAATTTAATACTACTAATCAATTATAATACCAATTTTCCCAAAATTCTTTTATAAAAACATCCTTTATAATTTCTTCCAAAATTTTTCAATATATAATTTTACTTATATAAATATGCATTTGGAAAAATTTTGAATAACCAAAATATAATCATTTCTCAAATAATTTACTTGAATAATTTCTTAAAATTTCAAACTAATTGGGTATAGAAAATAACTCATTTATTTGATTAATATTAAATTTTTCATTAAATCATTTAAAATTAAACCCAATAATAATGAAGCTAAAATTAACTTAAATAAAAACTCATTATTAAATATATAAAAAAATTTCGGGTGTTACATACGGGAATGCCGTTTAGTTGACTTGTGCCTGTTTGTTAATCTTGTCTTTCTTTGATAAGAATCAATACAATCTTTATAAGGTTCCTCTTCTGAATGAAATTCAATGGGATCTAAAGATACCATATCTTCATCCATATGATCCCAAGTGCCTAGGTCAATCGAAAGTTCAATTCTATCTGAACTACTCATTTTCAAATGATATCCACATTGTTCACAAATATTCATTCTTGACTTAAAAAATTTCTTAGAATTTAATCCATAACAATTTTCGCATTGAACCCACAAATGCTTGTATTTTTGAGTTCTAGTTATATCGAGATCATTAGAACTTTCTCTTCTAGTTAAATCGCTACCATTCGTACTAGTTCTTAGATTGGAACTCTCGCTTTCACTGCTATTTCCACTTTCACCATAAATGTAACTATAAATGGAACTTTCGCCGTAATTGTAACTGCCGGTTAAAATATAACTATCAATACAGACTTGAGAACGAAGATAACTGTCAATGCAACTATTTATGTAATTCTTCCAACTATATATAGAATCATACATATAATGATCATAGTAGGAATCGCCACTCCTAGACCCATTATTCAGAGAACTAGAATTCCAATAACTATAAAAATAACTTTCTAATTCACTCAGAAAAGAATAATCAGTGTCAATCTCAAAAACTTGATTTTCAATATCAAAATATATGGAATAATTGTCCCTATTATTATCCCTAACTAAAAAAGTTTCATCAGCGTTGAAATTTCGAATGTCTCTCGCGCCGACTAAATGATCAACATTACTGTAACTAGAGCTGTCACTATTACTCCAACTACGGGTGTTTTTATCTGTATCATTTAGAATCGGGTATTCACTTACACTAGTATTTTCAAGAGGACTGAAACTATCTATCGATTGACTTAGCCTACACCTGTATCCTAATTCCACATTAGATAAGATTGAATTAAACCGCCGTTTTTCTATAGAACTTTCTTTCTTGCTGCTATTTACATTTAAATAAATAGATGAATAGTTATTCAATGAAAAATCATTGAAATATTTCATTTCCTCTCTATATAAGTATATAGATCCAATTACTAGGATTATTATAGGATTATTAACTAATAGGGGGGTATTAAAAAAATGCTTATCTATTGCTTTTTTTGTAAGAACCTGGAGTATCGCTTTACTATATATGATATGTTTATGCCAGAATCCCGTTTTCCATTATTTTTCAATTAGAATAAGTCTGTCTAAATAGAAATAGAAAAGGAATTTGTTATATTGTGTCAAATTCGCATCGAGAAAAGTATCTCGAGAAATTTATGAAGATTGAATTAGGTCTCAACCTGGGAATCGGTGTTTTACTACCAATCACAAGTTTAATATTGAACGCGCTACTCATACTAGAAATTATGATCAAAGATTACTATATCAACCACCGTCTACTTTAAAGATCCCTCCTGAAATATTTTTCAAATATAAAAAAAGGTCAGTATCGTCCTACGAATTAGTAAATTAGAGGAAGAGCTCATTTGTACATAATAACAAAAAAAGGCAAACCAATCTTCATAAATTTTATCGTGAATGTGAAATACTTATATTATATAAAAAATAATTATTAAAATTATTATACAAATAAAAATGCGGGAGGGAGAAAAAAGATGCAGGGTCGTTTGTCTACTTGGCTAGTCAAACACAGACCGGTTCATAGATCTTTGGGTTTTGATTACCAAGGAATAGAGACTTTACAAATAAAGCCTGCAAATTGGCATTCCATTGCTGTCATTTTATATGTATATGGTTACAATTATCTATGGTTGCAATGTGCCTATGATGTAGCACCGGGCGGGCTGTTAGCTAGCGTATATCATCTTACGAGAATAGAGTATGGTATAGATCAACCAGAAGAAGTATGTATAAAGGTATTTGCCCCAAGGAAGAATCCTAGAATTCCGTCTATTTTCTAGGTTTGGAAAAGTGCGAATTTTCAAGAAAGGGAATCTTATAATATATCGGGAATCCTTTATGATAATCATCTGCGTCTGAAACGTATCTTAATGCCGGAAAGTTGGATAGGGTGGCCCTTACGTTAAGATTATATTGCTCCTAATTTTTATGAAATACAAGATGCTCATTGAATAATAAGAAACTAATCTTCAGTCTTCCAACTACAAATATTCAAGGACTATTTGTACGCTCTCTTATAGATCAACGGAGTCATTGAAGTTTCATTCATATTATTATGGATATGGATAGACTAAATAATAAAAAATAATACAATTAGGGATTCGTTGAATTCTCAAATTTTGAAGATATTGATTTTTGACAAGTCGAGTTAATAGGATGAACTAAACGAATTCTGCATCATGAACTTTGTACCGCGTGCATCCCTTAAATGAGCTCTAAAAAGTCATATAACATATGAGGGAATTAAGAAATAGAAAAAGAATATGAAATAAAATACAAAGAAATGAAAGAGGATCGGATTATATTTATATTGTATCTGAGACGAATCTTAGGTATTTCCACTCCTCAACTCCTATCGACTAGACTTTTAGGTCTTTTAACTAACTAAAGTGACTTTAACTTTTCGAGTCTATATGAAGTATTAACATTCTTTTTTATCGAGGGGAGACACATTATGAACAAATCAAATAAAAAAGAAGAGGAAACATAATCTATTTTTTTTTTACATACCTTTTTATAACATAAACGCTTTACTCATCTAAAAAGGCTATATCTCCATACATCTAGATGGATAAATTAAGTATATATCATGATCTATACTATTAATGAATATGTATGTCGATCTATATCAAATCTATATAAATTAATTTGATATAGTTGTAGAATAGATACTCATACACAAATTAATCATGTGCCAGGAACCAGATTTGAACTGGTGACACGAGGATTCAGTCCTCTGCTCTACTAGCTAAGCTATCCCGACCATTTTCGACGCGTCGTCTTCCTCATTTTAATAAATAGCTTTTGTATGTCAATTAAAAAAAATAAAAAAGTATTCTAAAGTCTTATCCAGACTCAGAATGTTTTGTATCTTTAAAAACGACGAATAAAAAGACGACTTCGTAAAGTAAATTTCAGCTCGAATAATTATTTGGATTGTTAATCATTCCATTTTCCACTGGAATGGGGGTTTCTTGTTTTGCTCAAAGATATTCATTTTTTATGTATATCATATCTATCCCAAGACTTGTGAAAAGAAATCCAGCCCGGATATGTTTGTGAAAGAATCGAATGAATGAGAAAAATAACAAAATTTGAACCATTAACGAAAAAAGAGAATAGGCTAAAAATAATAAGGGAGTCGAGCGGGCCTGTTTTGGGGATAGAGGGACTTGAACCCTCACTATTTCTAAAGTCGACGGATTTTCCTCTTACTATAAATTTCCTTGTTGTCGATATTGACATGTAGAATAGGACTCTATCTTTATTCTCGTGCGATTAATCAGTTATCTATCAGACTATAGAGTGAATGATGTGATCAATTAATATTCAATCCTTTCTTCAACTTGGAATCAATTCAAATCAAAACAATTCTTTTTTTCATATAAAGATAAAAAATACGGATTCGGCCCCCTATTAATCATCTGAGATATTACTTCAGTACGTATCTGTATGTATATATGGTTATCCTTTACTTTATCCTTTCTGGAATCTAGAATTTTGACGAAAGGATTTCTTTACTTTACTAATGCAACGCAGTCAACTCTGTTTGTTAGAATAACTTCCATTGAGTCTCTGCACCTATCCTTTTTTTTTATTCTGTCTTTATGAACCTTTGTTTGTTTTTGAAATACAGGATTTGGCTCAAGATTGCCCATTTTTAATTCCAGGGTTTATCTGAATTTGAAAGTTATCACTTAGTAGGTTTCTATACCAAGGCTCAATCCAACTAAGTCTGTAGCGTCTACCAATTTCGCCATATCCCCATTTTTGTTTTGAGATTCAAATCTTATTATTACTCGCCTTTCATTTATATTCTATTAGAACTGTTGAAGTTATTAGATACCGATTCCTATAAAAATTGATGATGGGCTACTGATGCAACCTACACATAAGGCAGTGAACCTATCGATGTGGCCTAGCACTAGGCTACTGATGCAACCTACACATAAGGTAGTGAACCTATCGATGTGGCCTAGCACTAGTGAGTATCAAGGTCGTATCCTTGGAGATCAGGTGAACCTAGAGTTACTACAGTTCACTATGTTATCTAGTCTGAAATAAGGTGTGAGGAGTCTAAATTAACTAACTAATGACTATGAATGCAAATAAATAGATGAACAACAACTAACAATCAAAAGACACCAGCAATAAGAGAAACAAACCCAAGGGGGACCTAAGTGCTGGAATTTTTAAGGTTGATGTTATAAATTACCAATCTTGCTTACCCGTGCCTAAATCCTGAATCGAACTCGGTTCCTCTCTCGAGCTCATCGAGTTCCTAAACCTGCACTAACCTAATGGAACCTCTTCCTATCAGATTATTACAAATTAGCATTAAGCGTAATATAGAATTATTAAAAGTTGTTAATTCTTAATCCGGCGAGTAAATTAACCTTATCTCTAAGTGTTAACTACCAGTTCTTACTATTCAAGTTCCAGTTGTAACAAACATTTCTCAATGTCAAGAAACAACCTAAAAGATAATTAATTCAACATCTCAAATTAACTGAATCAAACTTTATTACTAAACAGCAAGAAGATTACAAGAATGGCAAATAAAAATCTAATAACTAAGCACAATCCATCAACAAAGGTGAACCCCAATGGGTTCAGCAGCCCTAGCTACTAACAAATACAAAAGGAAATAAATAATAGAAAAGAAAATGGAACATGTAACCCCTCTTCTCTCGAATCGGAGTGGGAATGTTACAAGCCAATCTGAAACCAGCCTCAACTATGGATCTCGGATATCTCGATCAATCGTCTAGAACCTTCAATCTTTACTTGAATCTCCCAAATCAGTCCACATAGTTTGGTTTCTGACAAACATCTAATATGCGTAAATCATCCACATAGCTTGGTTTCTGCCAAGAAATCAATCAATTTCCCATCAAGGAGTTTGAAAACCTGAAAAACTGAGAAACATACCAAAGTGCGATCAAATAGGAATAAATATGACTCAAATACACAAATAAACGACTGATAAACAATCAATAAACATGCATAGAATCATCTACATCAATTGTTATAACTATAAAAAGTGTTTCCTCTTCTTTTTTTTCTTGTCTATCTTCTTTCATCTCTATCAGAAATCCTTCTTTAGTCTAATCAGAAAGGATTCTATCATTTCTTTATCCGTAATTCAATATAGATGTATATATACCACATTTATTATATATACTTCTCTTACTCTCATTCTTTCTCGTGCAATTTTGAATACTCGAACAGTTGATTCTTTTTCTTTTTTCTATATTTTTGCTTTTTTCTATATTCATATTAAGTATGAATAACTAATAATGAAAAGAATAAAAAGTTAATAGCCAAGATTCTACTAGTTTACTAAATTCCTATGCATGTACAATTTCTATTATGTGAGCCTGCTTAGGTCAGAGGTTAGAGCATCGCATTTGTAATGCGATGGTCATCGATTCGACTCTGATAGCTGACTTTTCTTTATTTGTTTGATTTTTTACATAATTGATAATGCCTTTTTGAAATCAAAGAATATTGAAAAAGCTTAGTTCCCCTTTACCAAGGGGGACCCATTATTATGTGGTAGGAACTTCAAATTATGAATAAAAGTTCAAAGTTAGAGTAGTTAAATCTCTGCAGAACAAATCAAGAATAAGAAATGGACCTTTTTTCTATATACATTATTGGTATATATACAAAAATGTCCGGATATTGATACAATAAGAAATCTTTCTAATAACTAAATAACTAATAAATAACTAATAATAGAATAATTAATATAATTATAATTATAATTAATTTAAATTATTATCTCATTATTCTTTGTAGTATACTACTTCAGTAGATTTTGTTTCGTTTATCATATTTATCCTTTAGTTCAGTATTTCAGTTTTAATTTAGGTTTTTGAAATTTCAATAAAAATAAAATAAGTAAAATAAGGAGTTTTTATGTCACGTTACTGAGGGCCTCGTTTCAAAAAAATACACCATCTGGGGGCTTTACTGGGATTCACTAGTAAAAGGCCTAGGGCTGGGAGCGATCTTAGAAATCAATCACGCTCCGGTAAAAAATCTCAATATCGTATTCGTTTAAAAGAAAAACAAAAATTACATTTTCATTATGGTCTTACAGAACGACAATTACTTAAAAACGTTCATATCGCCGCAAAAGCCAAAGGGTCAACAGGTCAGGTTTTACTACAATTACTTGAAATGCGTTTGCATAACATCCTTTTTTGATTGGGTATGGCGTCAATTATTCCCCGAGCCCGCCAATTAGTTAATCATAGACATATTTTAGTTAATGGTCGTATAGTAGATATACGAAGTTATCTTGTTTGCTTGTCTTGTCTTCACCTTTTTTTCCAAGACTTCTTTTTATATATCTTCATATGGGGTTATATATATATATATATATATATATATATATATATATATATATATATATATGTATATATATATAAATTATATAAAGTGTGTACATATTATATTATATAAAGTTTGTACATATTTATATATATGTATAATATAATATAATATGTACAAACTTTATATAATTTATATGCAATTTTATACCTATAAATAAATAGGGTTATGCTTGCTCATTATCCGTGTGCATATTAGCACACATATCTTCATTTGTTTGTGCCATATCTTGGGATTGCACTAAGGATTCGGTCACGGGCCCACGGGTGGGGTGGGCCCGTGACCGATTCTTTCTTAATTGAATCATCATCATGATCAAAGACTGCTAAAATTTATTTTTTAAATTCTTCTTTGGATATATTGGGATGTTGGTCTTTTATTAATTTTAATTATGAACTAATAAGTTCTGGTGGGGATAATGGTGAGGCTGGTATTTTTTATAAGGATGTCTCATTATTTAATGATATTAGTGAGAATATCCATGCTAGTATGAAATCTAAACATCTCAAATTTATCCAACCATTTCATCGATATAATTCTTTCTAAATATAGAATATAATAATAATCATAATCATAATCATAATCCTCTTTGTCTTCTAATTGGACTGCATAAGCCCATCACACGACCATGGTATCTGAAAGTAAAGCATAAAATACAATGTTCATTCTCTCCAAGTGATATTTTGGTTTATATTAAAAAAATTTATAAAAAACTCCTTCATAAGGGAAAGGGAAAGGAAAAATCTCATTAGATAATCCTCATGTTTGAAACCAGTATTTAAACTAGTTTGGTATTATTTTAAAAATTCTTGGTTGTATAAACTAAGTGTAGATGTATAAAATATTTTGACAATGTAATACCTGATCATATGCTTCTTTAAAATTATGAAAGGTGTACACTTGAAGATATATATTTATATTTTTAAAAGATCTTAGTTTATGTGGATCCATACCCCAATCTTTATAAGAAATGATATTTAATATTAGTTAATTTAGAATATCTTAATACATTAAAATCTCTAAAATTATACACTATAAGTCCAGAGTATGTTTTTATAGAATGACTTCGTAATATTCCCTTATTTTTCAATAAGTATTTTTATAGGATGCATGTGATTTATGAGGAATTCCTTCGCTATTTGGGCAGAATCTTTAGCTAAGTTTTTATTTTCTACTATTACTATACTCTTACTAGATAATTCTATAAATAGAGATTTTTCAGTATCTAGAGTAAAAGGAGGTCTATAAGACCGTATTAGATGCGGGACAATATATAGTGTTATAGTATTATGTTGAAGATATAGTGTCATAGAATGAGATAAATTGTATAGTGTTATATTATAAGATGGCCACTAGGAAGTTGATGATGATGACGCGATTAATCTTGAATTATATGTTGGCCATATTTTTTTTCCTGCAAGAATTCTCTAGTTAGAAGATTAAATAATGAATTACTTTCACCCTTTATATATTTTATAGAAATGCTAATAATATGGCTTACCAACGAGCAAATATTTGTTTAGAAGTTAGATCTTTTATCTTTTGTAAAACTTCTTTGGTTTCTTTACAATCAATTCTTAATAAAAAATCTTGATTGATCAAATCTCCCTCAAATTTTGTTATTGATGAAACTATATGTAACACCCCCATCACATACTAACCAATAAACATTAGCCAGGAAGCATACAAGCGTCGTAGAATATATACTACAGGTAGATAGGTCAAAATGTAGGTTGTTAAGAATCCAGACACAAGGTTATTAATATATAAACATATGATTATACTTAAACATCATTTAACAAGTATTACAAACATCTTCTTATGCCTTATAAGGCATACTTCCATATATATCACATAACTGCATACAAAAATGCATCAGGAGGAGACTTCACAAAACTGGTCCAACTTGACAGAACTGCTAAAAGCTAGACTTCGCATACAACCAACGGATGCACTACTATTTACAAACCTGAAAAGAAAAATTTTGGAGAGGGGTGAGCCTCCAGCTCAGTAAATAAATAATCAACATAATCTATATCACATACACTTAATACAATTTCCACCTTTTAGTGGTATCAGAGCTTACTCATGGTTCCAATTTCCAATATTCCTCTCTTAATGCCATCACCTACTAAACTATTTTTATCACCCTAAATTAATTCTTACTAACCATATATAGGTACTAACTTTTAATTGTATCTTTTAAGTCCAATCTATTTACCCAACCTTCAACTATTGGTTCAATTAAGTCTTAAGGCTTAATACACATAACCCAAGTACTTAATCAACTTATCTAAATTAATAATCTAATATCATGCTTCTTATTCTCTACTTATAATTAATATATATATGTTCTCATAAAATAAAAATATCATTGATATACCATCATATGCCCAATGATTAAATGTAAATGCACATAACATGGATGATGAGAAAATGCAGGCGTTACACTATAGATAGGATTTTTTTTTTATAATAGAATATTTTTCTAAGCATAATTCTATATCTCAGAAGTGTATCTAACTAAATGTTCTATTTTTTTCTATCATTTATGTTAATATACCACCATAACCTAATTCATAGGCATATGTCTCAACTATTTTATATGCAGAAGGATTTGCTATATTTACACAAAGAATTTCTTTAACTTTTTTTTATAGTTTGTATAGCCTGAGTATGCTCATCCATCCATTTTGGAGGGTTGTTCTTTAATCTATCATATAGCGTTTGCAATCATTTGCTAGATTCTTATAAGAATCTGATATATAATTTAGGTTTCTAAAAATCTTTGTAATTGTTTTTTATCAATAATTCTATCAGAAAATTTATCAGCAAAAGTACTTGATCTTTCTATTAGTATGATCGTGCCTTTATATATATATTATGACTAAGAAATCTAATTTTGTTAGTAAATAGTTCCATTTTTCTCGCAGAAACTACTAATCCAGCTTAAGTGATAATATTTCTAAATATATCCAAACATTTCTAATATTGTTCTATAGAGGATGAGTATATAATTGTAGACAATTATAAAATCACTATAAGGATTAAAAATATCATTCATAATACTTTGAAATTCATATGATGCATTTTTTAATCCAAAATGCATTATATTCCATTCATAATGTCCAAATGGAATATTAAATGCAGTTTTATATTTATCATTTTCAACTATCTTATTTCTCAATATCTAGACTTCATACCAAAGTTAGAAAATATTGATGCATTATATAAATGAACTATAAGGCCTTCTTTTATTAAGAATAGGATATCTAACCCATTTTAAAGCTTTAATTAATAGTTTATATTTTATAACAAATCAAGGAATTCTTCTTTCTATTTTTGCATTTTTATTTACATAAAAAGCATAGCAACTCCAAGGAGAATAACTTTTTCCTATTAATTTTTTATTTTCTAAATATAATATTTCTCTTCTGCAATGTTCCATTAATTCTTTTTTCATTTGAACATGCCTTGCTTTAGTAGGAATTATTCTTTAATCAAAATCAACTTCATATGGAAATTCTACTATGTATCTTTTTCATTCCCAAAAAGCACTAGGAATATCAGCACATACTTCTTTTTCTAGAATAGCTCTAAATGATTTTATATCTTTTTGTAACTCGGGACCCTTTAATTTCTCCTCTATTGAAGTATGATGTATTTCTATTTTAAGTGTCATTAGAAAATTTTCTTTTAATGAAAGTTGAGTTTTTAGTTGATTTATGCAGGTTTATTCATTTATAAAGTTAAAAATAATAGGTGTTCTAAACTTACTTGTACTTATATTCTTTTCATCTAACATTTCTATCATGTAAATATTACATAAGAAAGAATTTCCTAATATGACCGCTTGACCAATATCTTTTATCATTACAAAAGACTGGATTATACATATATTATTATTACATATTGTTGCAGCACTAGATAGTTTATATTTAATAGCTAATTTTTGTTGATTGGTCACTCTAAGGACTTGGGTGATTTTCTCAAAGTATCTGGAAGGCAATAATTCTTCTTGTATACAATTACGATTAGCTCCTGAATCATAAGGGCTATACATGAAAATCTATATTCCTTATTTACAATAATTATTATAGGACTACCATTTATGAGAAATTACCTTAATTAGAAAATTTAAAATCTTATTATCAGAATTTTGATATTGTCCTAATAATTCATTAAATTCTTGAGATATGTACTCATTGTCTTGTCCTCTTTCTAAATATATTGTTTGTAATTCTATAACCTGAATTCTAGTTTTAAGTTCCTTAATATGTTTTTTCATTTCATTTACTTAATGTTTTAAATCATACATTATATTGTCTTTTTTTTTTAAATTGTCATATTGTATTCTATCTATTATAGTTTTGAAATTATACGGGGGAGGCTATATCATTTTCTCTATTTTCATATTTGTATCATTTTTTAAGGTTTGAACTATTTCTACATACTTAAATAGAATACCTTTTTTCTTTTTAAGATCTTCTATTTTATCTATGGTTTCTAATATAAAATTTTCTTCTTTAGTTAAAATATATAAAATAAGCGAGTGTAGATTTTCTAGAGTACATGACTCACGACCACAATTTTCATCACATGATTTTTCACTATTACTGTCGGTATCTAATTTTGAACTCTCAACATCAAGTTCAATTTCATTCAGTCATCTATCTTCCTCGGATTCTTCTTCAGATGACTCTAAATTATTCTCAGTAATTGTTGTTTTAATCCTTCATCTATATTGAGTTCATTTATTTTCTTTTCTTAGTTCTATATTTATTATTATAATATCCTACTTTTTCACATTTAAAGCAAATAGGTGGTGTTTTTTTTTAGTCTTTGAAGTTTTCTAGTTTGGAATTCTTATTTTGCGATGAAAATCTATTCTTCTTAAAATATTTTTTATAAGAATTTTTTCTAATAATCCTATTCTGTTTAATTGGAATTTTCTTTCTAGGATAAGGAACCAAATTGTTCACAAGATTGTCCTAATTCTCTTTTATTGTTTGTATTTCTTTTTTAATTTATTTTTATAATCTTAAATTTGTACATATTTCTATACTTTCAGCATTTTTTTTAAGTTATTAAATCTCTATAAATACATATATCATAAAGAATTGTACTATATATTTATTTTTATCCGCATCCTAACTTTCTCACTAAATAATGTAAGTAACTTAGATAAAAAAATTTCTTTCCAGAAAGGACTATTACAATATGATCTATTCATTACTCTAGCTAAAAATATCTTTATACCATTCAAAGTTTGTTATAGTTTGACATTTTATATTCAATAATTATTCATTATTTCTATCAGTCATAGCATTCATACTTTCTACAAAATGTTGAAATATAGTCGTTAATAATGTATTAGTTGCATCGGACTCATACCTTCTAGACTGCATTTCTCTTGTAGTAGATGATGATGATTCTTATTGTATTGACACAATACTTTCTCATATTTGCATGACATTATAAACATGGATGGTTAACACAATACTTTAAGAATTAAGTAATTATCCCACCACCCTCTAAGTTGACCTGTAATTATTTCTTTGTACACTTATTTATCAAAATTATTTTTTTAAAACGCATGAACATACATTATCAAATATCTTAAAGTATTTAAAATTTGATTATAAAAAAAATTATCTATATTTCATATATTTATATCACTTATTGTCTTGGATTAATTAAGCCCTTATTTTATATCCAAATAACGATGCAGCTTATACTTACTCTAACATGTTGGATAAATTGGAAAAATATAATTTTTATCTAATAATGATACTAGAAGAAGATAAACATTGAATAGAAAAATCAAATCGACGCCTGAGAGATTCGAACTCTCGCGGGGAAACCCCATGTACTTAGCAGGCACACGCCTTAACCACTCGGCCAAAGCGTCGTCATGGCATTGCTTCTTCCAAGAATATATAAATTTTAATTCTAGGCGCCCTTTACAACCCTACTATCATAAATTCATAACCTTCAGATTAGTATTAATTTTAGAATTTATTAAACAATTACTTATATTAAGTCTTATTTGTTATAATAAACACTTTTTATTTTATAGATAAAAATTGTATCATCTCAGTTGCTTCTTTTGCATTTTTTGGAAAAGGCTTCTCATTTTTCATCTATTCTATACGAATGTTTAGCTTAAGACACCATTTTGCTCTTAATCGTAATTGGTTTTTGTAATATTCTTTCCATATTAATTATCATCACATAATTTGTCGAACAAGGTTTTATAATTATTTGATTGAAATTTATAAATAATTATAACCCAAATTTGTTATACATATTAAAATAAAAGAAAATAGTTATGGACTATTTTAATAAAATTTATTAATATAAAATTAAAAAAATAAATGAAAAAAATTTGTGAAAAAAATTAATTTAACTTATTATCAAAATGCAAAAATGAAAGAGAAGAAAATAGATTGTATTAGACCGTTTTGGATAAATAAAATAAAAAGACCAAGAACTATTTTAGAAATTAATAATTTCACTGAAGATAATTTATTAAAGACATGAAAATTTTAGTTTTAAATTAAACTGATTTTTATGGACTAACTAAACTTTTGCACTTGCTTAATTAAATAATTCTACAAATCAAAAACAGGTTTTAAGTTATTAATCTTGAAAGGTAAAATCTATAAAATGAGAACTTATAATTAACGTGTTGATAATTAGATATAATTGATATAACTATTCTAAGAAAAATGAAATGAAAGATCTGTTTATTAATAGAATAAATTTGTGAAAATAAATAATAATAAAGGAACAAAATTTTAATTCAAGAGAGAGGAGTTCAATAGAAATGCAGTCCAAAAATGCTAACAAAAGTACATTACAAAATTAAAATAATAAATCTTTTTGTGAAGAATAGAAGCAAATTTATCAATTTAATCTTCTTCAATCTAACCAAACATTAGTACCTCGTGTAAAATATATTTAAATATTTTATTAATAAATTATGTATATTTTATTTATATATTAATTTTATATTTATATTTTATAACTAAATTTATTATAGCATATATAATAATTTTATTTGTCCAATTTTATTTAAAATAATAAAATATATATGTTAAAAGACTTTGAACATAAACATATAAACAATCTTTGAAAGCTTTAAATAAACATACAACTTTGTAAGACTTTGAAACAGAAGAAAATATAGACTTACAGGAGGAGTTACAAGATTCTCTCTCTCTTACTCACTCTCTTTTACTCTAATCTCTTCTGTGAGATTTAGACTCAGGAAGAGCTTTATTCTCTCTTCTAAATTCTGAATTCTAAATTCTGAGGGATGAAGAAGGAGGACTCCTCTATATATAGAGGTCTTGGAGCTTTGGATACTTGTCACGGGCTTTGGATGCTTTGCTTAGTGGAGTAGAAATGATTCCACTTGTCTTTGGAGTCTTGTGGAGATTCTTCACATGCTTTGGAGTCTTTCGATAATGCCAACCGCCTTTTGAGAAAGTTGTCGGCCATGCTTTGAAAGAATCTTTTGCTTTTTTGACTTTTGTTTTTTCTTTTGTCTTTTCTTTTCTTTTCTTTTTCTTTTTCTTTTCTTTTCTTTTTCTTTTTCTTTTTCTTTTCTTTTTCTTTTTCTTTTTGTGGGCTTTAGTGTGGGCTTTTTGGCCTAACACAAATAACCTTGGGCTACCATTTCTGGTTTTTAACCCATGGGCTTTAAAAGAAGGAGATAATATTTATGAGATTTTGAGTATCCCATAACAATCGTCTCCCGCTGGATCATCCAAATCGAATGCAGCAGTACTAGCACTGGAAGAGGATGATGATGAGGCTTTGGATTTGCCTTTAGAAGAAGTCGCTTCGCATAACCGTTTTATAAGTTGTAGGAAATCTTCTTGGTTTGAGCAAGCTTTGGAAGGAGAAAAGACTTGTGCCAAGAACGTTGTTTGTTCTTTAGGAGGAGGCGAAGCTATGTTTGGTCAAGAAGTTTTGAACGGCTTTTAGGGACAGTTTGTCTTGGTGGTTGAATTTATCCCACCATTTTACTTTGAATCGACGGATAAGTGTAATCTCACCATCTGGAAGCAGATTGAAGTGAAAGTACCATACACATACCCAGGGTAAAAAGAAATTTGAGCGGGGAAAAGGAGAAGCGGGAAAACGCTTTTCCATGGAATTTGGTTTGTAATTTGCTTTGAATAGGTTGAACAGGGGTAAGACTTGGAATAAGAGTCTCAGGGGCATTACCGTAGTAATTCCACCAACGTTTAAACCAAGTAAGGGATTTTGGAGGTTTGGATATTGGTGTCGAAGTAGAATAGCCGGGAGTGGCTTCTTCCTTCGTTTTGGATAAGAAAGGTATTGAACCGGGGCTTCACGGTAATCCCAATAGGAGAAAGAGGTGTTAAGATTTGAAGGGTAGGTTCTTTTTTAGAGAAGTAGGGAAGGAATGAAGAGAGTGTAAATCCATACCCCAATCGGACGGGTGAAGGATTCTTTGGATTGTGCATGTTGAATATGCAGGGTCTTTATGGGCTTTGTCTTTTTGAAGTGCTTGAATTTGGCTGAACCAAGTAACCTCAAGGATTGACTGGTAATAAGCTTGAGGCTTTGAAATATTCCAGGTTTAAAAAACCAACTGGAGGGAAAATCTTTGAAACCAATTTTGAGGGGCTTTACATGCGAATCCTTCCTCAATGGTTAAAACATTTTGAAAATAGGTTTTCCAAATACTCATTTGATTTAAAACATTTTGATTGTGTCAAAACAATCTCCGAGAGTTTGGCTTTGAAAGACTATTTGAGTTTTGAGATAGATTTGGAGGGAAAATCTCTATCTCGGTATTTTGAAAAGGGATAGATAATATACCTTTACCCTTTGTAGAGGAAGAGGACGACTTTGGAGTCGCCCGGCTTTGGAATGATTTGCTTTGTAGATGGTTCGGACAGGGATTGAACCATTTATCTTTGTATTCTTCTACTCTTTGAATGAATTCAGGGGTCTTACCGGGCAAGCCATTCCTGAATTTGTTTGGCTTGATCGACTTTGAAGGGATCCATTTGTTGTTGAACTGGATCCGGTTGATTAATTTCTTCTTGGATTATCTCAGTCCAAGTCCTGATGGGCTTTGAAGTTGAAGGGAGGACTTCCTTCACTGGGCTTTGAATTTTGGCCGGTTTAGAAGACGCCGTGGACTTTTCTTCTTTAGATTTTGATTTTCTTGGCATTTTGTATCACTCCTGTTTTTGTAAAAACTCTCTGGTTAGAAAGTCAGGAATAGAATTTGATTCTTCACGAATAAATTCAATTTCAAAATCAAAAACAGATAAGATAGCTTGCCAACGGGCGAAAATCTGTTTTGAAGCTATATTTTGGACATCTTTTTGTAAAACTTCTTTTGCAGATTTGCAATCAATCCTTAAAAGAAATTTTTGATTTAAAAGATCACTTTGGAATTTAGAAATACAGAGAACTATCGAAAGGATTTCCTTTTTGATAGTAGAATAATTCTTTTGGGTATCATTCCAGTGAGCAGAAGTAAACTGGACAATACATTCTTTGGAATTTTGGACTTGCTTAAGAATCCCACCATATCCTAACTCTGATGCATCCGTTTCTACAATCTTAAATGCAGAAGGATCAGCTAGATGCAGGCAAGGAATTTCTAAAACTTGTTTTTTAATGCTTTGGACTATCTTTGTATGTTGATCAGACCAAGGAGGGGGGTTTTTCCTTAGCCTATCATGCAGGGGCTTTGCAAGACAGTTTAAATTAGGATAAAAATCCATAACATAATTTAAACTACCAAGAAATCTTTGGTCGGGTTTTTCCAAAATTTTATCTGGAAACTTTGAAGTGAATGCAAGGGATCTCTCAATTGGAGTAATTGTACCCCGAGAGATGTAATGACCAAGAAATCTAATTTTCGTTTGAAAAAGAGATATCTTAGACTTTGAAACCACTAAACCATTTTTCTTAACAACATAGAAAAACGTTTCTAGGTGTTTAAAATGTTGTTCAATGGAATTTGAAAAGATTAAAACATCATCTATGTAGACAATGCAGAACTTTGAAAATGGATTAAAAATGTCATTCATGATTTTCTGAAATTCAGAAGGGGCATTTTTTAATCCAAAAGGCATCACATTCCACTCATATTGGCCGAATGGGACTGTAAATGCCGTTTTGTAACGATCTTTTGGATCAATCTGGATTTGCCAAAATCCTGATTTCATGTCAAACTTTGAAAAGATGAATGCGAATGCGCTTTTGTAAAAGATCTTTCTTATTTGGAATAGGATACCTAATCCACTTAAGAGCTTTGTTCAATGGTTTGTAGTTGATCACTAGCCTAGGAGTTCCTCTTTCTATCTCGCTATTCTTATTGACATAGAAAGCTGCGCAAGACCAAGGTGATCTAGACTTTGAAATTAAACCTTTAGACTCAAGATCTTTAATCTCTAATCTGCAATGGCTTTCTAAGGACTCATTCATCTGAATGGGTCTGGCTTTAGTAGGGATTTGCTTATCTGAAAAATCGTTTTCATATGGCAAATCTACCATATGTTGCTTTCGATTCCAAAAAGCATTTGGAAGATCGGAGCGAGTTCATTCTCAATCTTCATTTGAAAATCGGAAATTTTTCTTTGAATAAAATCATTTTGCAGTTGATCTAGGATTCTCTTCAAACCCACATCTTGTTGAAGATGAGAAAGATGGGTCTGTTTTCCTTTGATCAAAGCATTGATTTTAAAATTGTAAATGGAATGGGCTTTGATAAGATTCAAATTTCTCTTTTTTGGTTTTTCTAGAAAAGGAAAAACAATCTTTGAATCTTTAGCTTTGAAAATGATTCCAGTTGTTACTTTAAAGGGAGTTATCAAATTGATAAACGGAGTCCCTAAGATAACCGTTCTTCGAAGATCCTTTGTAAGAATAAAAACATTCTTTAAAGCAATGTTATTATTAATAATTCGCGGCTTCAGTTTTACCAGCAATCTTAATCTTTGAAGAATTGGCTGAAGTCAGCCTTTCTTTGGTTTCTTGGTGAAACCTTTTAGGAACTTCGCGATTGATACAATTGAGGTCCGCTCCTGTATCAAACAAGGCGATGGTTTCTATCCCGGAAATCACCAGGGAAAACAAGCTTTATTAGAATCAAATATTTTCTTGAAGTAATTTCCTTTAAAACATTGATAAAGTTTTCGGGAACATTTCGGAAACTTCAAGGTTTTGAAAATCATTTTCCTCACCGTAATCGGAATCACTATTCCGCTGAGGATCGTTTTCAAGCAAAAGCAGAATCATTTTGTTGTTTTTCTTTCAACTCTTTGAGTTCTGTTTTGATGGTTTTAATCTCCTTCCGGAGTTCCCGAACAGTGGGAAGAGGGTTTTCAACTTCTTTCCTTTGTCCAAAATCATAGTAAGATCATAAGTATTCTTACTAGATGAAGGAACCAGAGATTCAGTTTTTAAAATTTCTTTTAAAACTTGCTTTTGAATAAGAGGATCACTAATATGCTTTACCAAGAAGAGCTTCTTGTTGCCTAGTGAGCATATTAATGTTCTTCGAAGAGCTCTCTGAATCACAATCGATTGAGGTTTTGATTTCATCAATTTGAAATTCTTCCTCACTGTTTGAGAACTCGATTCGGATGAATCAACTAGAAGAGCGAAATCTTTGCAAAACTTCTTCTTCTATTCGGAAGCTCATGGAGTCTTTTGGAAAACTTACAATACTTCAAGTATGGCCTTTCTTACCACATTTGAAGCATGTAATTTTTGAAAAATCCTTTTTGAATCATTCTTTGGAAATTTAGAATGAAATTTGGAAGAAGATGGTTTTTATAGAAATTCTCCTTGCTTTCGGAAGGCTTTCTATACTTTGAAAATCGTTTCTTTTGAAAGATTTTGGATAAGAATCAACTTTGCATTTCCCTTTACAACTAGACACGGGCTCTATCAGGTTATACTCAAACTGGTTACGAAACTACCTAGTTCCTGCCTAGTCTTTTTCATTTCCCATTTGAAACGTCTTTGAAGCTTAAGGTCATGACAAATCTTTAAACCTTCTTTCCGGGTTAGACTAACTAACTCACCATAAGTGTAGAAATCATAAGGGATTTGACCGTTATGGGTTTCTCTTATGGTATTCCTAACTCTTTCACCTAGAATCTTAGGTAAACCGTACAAGAATTTTTCTTTCCGGAAGGTTGGCTAGAATCTTCCCTAAGCATGACTGTTAGGAAAGTGTCTTTGTAACTTTGGAAGTTGCTAAGCTTCTTGAGGTAAGATTGCTAAGGAGCTCGGCATTCTTGTCTTTGAAAGCGAGAGAAGGGTCTCCTATGAAATGTAGGGAAATAGTGAGGATTAGGGTTGAAACCGCATCCTCAATTGGATTTCCTATTTCATCTAGGATTGGAGTTCCTTCATCATTGTTTGGATAGCACCTAGGATTTGGAGTTCTTTGTGCTTAAGTGAGATGATAATCCCACCATCCTTTTAACCGGCCGGAAAAACCAGTATCAAGAGCTCAAAGAATGGCTCTATCGGAGGTACCACTTTGGGTTTTGTAGGCATTGGCTGCCATGGTCATCTGTTGTAAGAGACCAATGATGTTGTATTCAGACATTCCATCTATATTCCATTCATAGACGGAGGAGGCATTGAATCTAGACTGGGTTAGGATGTTGTTCTATTCTCAATTCCTAGATCCGGAGCGGTACTCTGGAGTATTCCAGTCAATCTAGGGGCTTGGATTCCCAATCATTGATGTTGAAGGGTTTTGGAATGGGGCTTTCAAGCTCTGAATCGTTAGACTCATCGCTTTGGGCTTGTCCTATAGCACTGATATTCCTACTACTTTGAGGAGTATCTGGTACTAGGTTTTCGGGTTTGAATATGTAGATATCCATTAAAAATATTATTCATCATTTTGTTCCTCATGAGACTTGAACTTTAGACTTTTTATAAAAAAAAAAGATCATTCTGTCAATAAGCCATTTAATAATTTTTGTTAAGACAATACGGACACACACACACACACACATATATATATATATATATATATATATATATATATATATATATATATATATATATATATATATATATATATATATATATATATATATACTAATTTGTTATTCACGTGCATTGCACGCGAGTATTAACTATTTTATTTGTATTATTTAAAAAATTAAAAATATATACATTTTCAAGTTTAACATTATAAATATTTTTAGTGTTAATAATAATTAATTATTTTTTACTATTATAGTAAATTCATCTAAAATAAATCTATTAATGACTTATAAAGTTTAAACTGTTTATTTTTATAACTACTGATAAATAGATTTAATTATTATTAAAAATTGAGATTCACATATAGTATAAAAATATATTATCTTTATTTTATGTTAATAAGGTAAAATATAGCAAATATTGTTTAGTACTAACTATTCTTTTATTTTTCTACTTTAAAGATTATAAAAGAAAAGCATTTTAATAGAAGTGTATTGAAATTTTAATTTTAAATGTAAACTAATTATAAAAAATATAAAGAAGATTTACATATTTTTTTTATAAAAACTCTATTTATTACAAGTGCTTATAAAGTTAGATTTTCTAGAATTATACTTAATTATATTTAATTATTAAAAATTAAATAGAATTGGACTTAGAATTAGACTCGTATTAAATGAATTATTAATTATTAAATTAAAGGCAAAAAGTAAATAAAAGCTCCGGAATAATTTGGAGAAGTACAATTAAACCTTTATGCTTTGTTTTGGCACAATTGAACTCTTTATGTTCTAAAATTGAAAAAATTAAATCCAAATTATAAACAGTATTTAACTTGAATTCTTTTTTTTTTTCACTTGAATTTTTCGTTTTCTAAACACATGTAAAAAATGACACTTTTTTCCTTTCATTGTAAAAAATCATCTTCCCCTACATATATATGGAATTTATTTTCAGGGTATTGTAGCTCTATGAAATCTCTTAAGGAAAAGACAATTAAATGTCGATTTAAGTTGTTTTATTCTTATTAATCTAATATCCAGCAATATTTGTTATTGGTAGATCATTCCTCCCTTTGAAATTTTAGTTATAAATATGAATTCAGTATGAAAAATTATAAAAATATTTATTAATTTAAAATTTATTTTAATAAACTTCGACTTCTTGACTTAAATTTATACTAAATATATTAGTCATCTTTATTTATAGTAAATCTATTAAAATTTAATTACTTTGAAGGATATGGAAAATTGTATTAAATAATAATAAGTATAATATAAATTTTTTTTGTGATATTATTTAAAAATTCTATTTTACAAAATCTTAATAGAATTACAACCAACATGTCTCCCCGTCGCCAACATTGGTGTCTCCCCATCACCAACCTTGTTGTCTCCCCGTCACCGTTGCTGCTGTCACTTTCGTCGTCGTTGCCATTGCCATCGCCCTTGCTGCAATCGTCGTCGCCTCGGCTACCATCGCCTCCACCCTTGCTACCGTCATTAGAGCTGCTCCACTGCTCTAGTCTTCTCAGCCGTTGCTCCAGTCGCCTGCCCCCTCTTGCCGGTCAGGTATTGTTGTTATTTTAAGACAGTTCTGTGGGTTTTTTTTTTTCCTTTTTTTTGTAGAGTGTCATGAGTACTATTTTGAGGTGTTGTTTAAAACAACTCATTTGATGTTTTTCTGTGCATTAAACTTAAATTTTTTTTCCACTAGTCCTTTTATTTTTCTTTCAATATCCATGTGGTGGATGAGTGTTGATTTTGAACATAGTTAACTATAATGTTGTTGACAAGAAAAGAAAAGAAACTTGTCTCTTTAAGCCAATTTGCAACAACCCATCTCACCTTTTCTCTGTTATTGGTATGTTCTTTATACTCTTTATATGAAACCAAAGCATTAGATAAGAAAAGTTAAGATCTTGCGTTTTAATTCTTGGTTTTAGAATTAGATAGTGTTATTGGATAGTGAGTTCTTGATATTTCTGGTAGTGTTTCTTGACTTGGACTCTTGGGAATATATGCTTTTTGAATGTGGAGATGATGTGATACTTGTTATGGTTTATGTTTTATGTTACAATACACAAGTTGTTTCTTGTTTTTTGTTTTCTGTTATGGAAGCATATTAATTTAATTGAGTGAACTTTATAGTTATGCCTGACATGTATTTGTTTTGTTGTCTAAGAGCAACTTCCGCTATAAAGAAAAAAGAAAGAAAGAAAAGAACTGATTCCTTGGTTCATAGTTATACATACGTTAATAGTTTAAATTCCCTGTATAGGAATCAAATGATGAAGCTTGAACAAACTTATGAACCCTTTATTCACTTTTATTATTTGTTGGTCGGTGTGGGGCGTTGGGAGTATTAAATCATCATTATTTTTTCCATTTCGAAAATTGATGTTCCATGCCTTTCCTTCAGTTTTCGCAAATTGGCTTAAATGTCTAAAGAAATTAAAGATGTTAAACTATGATGTGTGTCTCGTAAAATTGTTATTGTGCAAGTATTATTTGAATATTTCTTATAATAATAATTATAAATAGATCTATCATTTAGTATACTAATTGTGATTTTTTTTTTCCACAGTGGTAGATAAACACTCTTAAATATGGAATTAGAAGATGTATAAATTTTGATAGATATTATATTTTATTTGATTTTTATTGTTTAAAATATTATTTTAAATTTATTAAATTTATGCTTGGTGTTGTAGTAATATATTGAACATTTAATGTTGAATACTAAGACTTGATTAGTTTACATTTTGTAAATTTTTTTAATTTTTATTAATTTTTATTAATATATTTTAAATTATTATAAACGGATTCGATAAATGAGTACCCATTTAATTATTTAAATATTCATATAAACGGGTTTTTAACGAGTGGAGTACCTGCTACCTATATAATTATCCATAAAATTTATTTAATAGGCATAACGGGTTTAATCAGGTTTGAGTAGTATGCGGGTATTTCTATTAGGATTTGGAACGAGTTCGGATATGTGTTTTCATGAATTCGGATTCAGATATCATAAATGGGCGGGTACCCTACCCGTTGCCATCTTTAGCTTCAACCAATTTTCTAAAAATAAAAAATACGAGTTGGAACTAGAATTGATAGTTTCAGTTCTAGCAAAGGATGATCTTGAACCACTCTTCTGGTTTTGAGCCACTTCTGATCTATTTTGACTAGTATCGTTCTATTTACCCTTATAAGTTATTGAATGTTAAGAACTAATATAAATATATAAAAATCTATGAAACATAAAAAATAAAAAATATACTAAAACTTTAATTTCATTGATGATATAAAATATATATGAACAAGTGTAATTAATCATTCATTAAATTTTAATAATATAAATTAATACGGTTTAAAAGAAACTTAAATAGCTTTAATATTTTTTCATTAAAATAAAGTTTATCATTTTATTTTTTAAAATTATTTGTAGGTAAAAATCATGAAGTATTATAAAATTGTATAATATTTAAATTTTTAAATACAATTAATAAAAATAAATTGCTAAAAATAAAAATAAAAGCTACAAACGAATGTAAATTAAAATGAATAAATATAAAAATAAAAAATAATTAAAATATAGAAAAATAAAAAACTCATTAAAAACTTAAATTAATAAATAAAAAAATAAAAAATATATCAAAAGAATAAATTTTAAAGCAAGATTTTGTAATATAACAAGAAATATTATATATGAAAATAAAATAAATAAATTAATATAATAACAACATAAGTATATGAAAAAAAAGATATTATTACAATTATGGATTAAAAGAAATATATATATATATATATATATATATATATATAATTAAATCTTGGGATATAAAATTTCTTTTGATATGTGTTATTATATTTTGGCACATAACATACTTATTTTGACATGTGTATTTATTCTTGACATATAAAATTAATTTTTATGTATAATTTTATAATTTTATTATTAATTTATTAATTAATAAGTTATATTAATTTTTAAATAATTACTCCGATTCTAGAAACTATCATTTTAATTATATTTTTAATTTTATATTAACTGATAAATTAATTTTTAATTAGACAATGATTCTAATTCTAAAAATAATATTTTAATATTTTTATTAGCTAATAAGTTAATTTTTTAATTGTACAATAATTATTAATTTTAAAAAACAGTAATATTTATTATATTTATAATATTAATTTATACGATACTAAAAATCAATTACAGATATTTTAAAATAATTTTATGTTATTACATCACTAAAATAATTTTTGAAACTAATAAAATCTTAAATCACTAAGAAAAATTGAAGTAAGACATTTACAAATACTTAATTTATTATTACTATTTAAAATATTATAAATAATTTAATAACATAAAAATATTAATTTTACCTATAAATTCAATTAATATTATTATTTATAATCAATATAATTATAACGATCACGCAACGTGTAGGTAAACGATTAGTATATATTAAAAATGAAAGAAAAAATAATATTAACCATAGCTTGCTACATAAAATTACTAAATAACTAATATATACATATTAAATGTGATAAATAAATAAATAAATAAAAAACTCCATTATTAAGTACTTATATTTTTTTTTATTTTGTTCAATAAAATTATTCTATTTTGTTTTGTTATATTAATATGACATATTTTTATTTTTTAGATTTATTTCCTATTGTTTACATTCAAAATATTTTTTTTGGCTTAAGCCACTAAATTTGATATATTTTCATACACCAATTCATTTACATAAAATCTGATGTAGTCATTGAACTGACCCAAATAATTGAGGCAGTGTAGTATAATGATTATCTATTAAGATATCTACATAAACTGCCAACTGATAGGAATTAGTCTTCAACTAATTAGCTACACTAAAGGGATGTGAAGCGATATTCTCGATCAGTTGTGGGAAGACTTTTTCCAAATGTTGTTAGCTTTTTTCTAGTCATTTCTAGTCTACTGTTAGCTATTTTTCAGTTTGTATTATTCAGCAATTCTATTTCTCTCTTGTATAAATACTTACAGACTCTTTAGTGGAAAGTATGCAGAATTTTAATTAATTCTATATCCTCTCTGTTTTTATATTTTATAACTTGGTATCAGAGCCTATATGGCCAAGCTAATCCTCCATCAAATTCATCTTTCTTTTCTCTCGGAGGAATGCTTGCTCAACCTTCATCACTTAAATTAGATAATGATCATTTTTTACTTTGGAAAAATATGACACTGTCAGTTTTGAGATGATGCAAACTTAAAGGCTTTTTAACTGGTGAAACACCTTGTCCAACTAAGTCCATAGTCTCCAGAATCAACACTTCTGCGTTTGTTGTTTCAGGTAGTCCAACCATAAAGGAAGAGCCAAATCCAGAGTATGATGTCTGGATTTCAAGAGACCAGCTTCTGTTAGGCTGGCTGTATAACTCAATGCAACCACGGGTTGCAGCTTGTGTGATAGGTTTCACAAGCTCCAAGGACCTGTGGAGAGGTATTAAAGAATATTTTGGAATGCAAAACAGATTTCGCATTCTTTTTCTAACTGGAGAATTGCAAAAGGTTAGAAAAGGATCAATGAAAATTGAAGAATATTTCCATTCGGTGAAGTCAATTGCTGATAATTTGGCTTTAGCAGGAAAAACAGTTGAAAATTCTGGTCTCATCAATCAAGTTCTTGCCGGACTAGATGAAGATTACAATTCAATTGTAGTTCAAATCATAGAAAGAGAATCTATTACCTAGGGAGAGCTGCAGTCTACCTTAATGACTTTTGAAAGTCGACTAGAGCAATTAAATGCAGTTCGTTTGAACATGGCAGGAGTGCAAGCGACTCAACCAACTGTTTCATTTGCAAGCAGAACCACTTCAAATAATATAAACAATGGTTATTCTTCAGGCAGAGGAAATTCCAAAAATGGAAATGGCAGAGGAAGAGGTCGTGGCGGTAGAACCAATAACTCTAGGCCTGTATGTCAAATTTATGGAAAGCTTGGACACACTGTTGCTTACTGTTGAGCAGATATGATGAAAATTTTATGGGAAGTACTTCACAACATGTGAAAGGAAAGCAAGAGAGCACTTTACAGGCCTCTACATTTACAAGCACTCTTGATTCTGAACTCGATCCTGGTTGGTTTATGGACAGTGGAGCAAGTAACCATATTACCAATGACTCGAATCATCTCACCAATGCAGGATAATATTCTGGTAAGGAAAAATTATGGTTGGAAATGGCTCAAAATTATTTATTGCTCATACTGGTATTATTCATCTGACTTTTTGTATCACAACGATGGATGGATCGATCTTTGAATAGAAGGATTTTGGAATTAAAAAATGTTTTGCATGTGCCTTCTATCAAGAAAAATTTTCTTAGTGTTTTTCAGCTAACGTTCGATAACAGTGTATTTGTTGAGTTTCACTCTAATTGTTGTTTTGTCAAAGACAAGGAAACGGGACAGGTTCTACTTCAAGGGATGCTTAAAGATGGCTTATATCAATTAGATCTTCTGAATCAAGTCTCGAAATCAGCATCATCGTTTAACTTCTCCAAATCACTTGCTGCTAAAACTAAGTTACCTGTTTTGTTTGAGTCTAGTATTTCGAATTCGAATAATAAACTGTTGCATATGAGATTTGGTCACCCTTCTCATAAAGTCTTGTTTGAAATTTTAAAGTCATGTAATCAGTCCATGGTTTTTAATATTTTCTTTTGTGATGCTTGCCAATATGGAAAATCTCATGCTTTACCCTTTCCTGTCTCTTCAGATCATGCAAAATCACCTCTTGAATTAATTCACTTGGATTTGTAGGGACCTGCACCCATAACTTCTTCTAAAGGTTTCAGGTATTACATACATTTCCTAGATGACTGCAGTAGGTACACCTGGATATATGCTTTGAAAAATAAAAGTGAAGCAATAGAAAAGTTTGTTAAATTTAAAAGATTGGTAGTAAACAGGTTTGATAAGAGAATTAAAATTGTCCAATCTGATTGGGGAGGTGAGTATAGAAGTTTTATAAAGGTTCTAGAACAATGTGGAATAGAATTCAGACACCCATGTCCTCACACATCTTCTCAAAATGGTAGAGCATATAGGAAACATAGGCATATCGTCGAGACCGGACTCACCTTACTAGCTTAAGCCAAGATGCCTATTAAATAATGGTGGTATGCTTTTCAAACTGCAGTTAATCTTATAAATAGGATGCCCACACCTGTTCTCAAACTTTAGTCTCCAATTCAAGTTTTATTTTCTCAAATACCGAAATACAATTTGCTCAAAGTGTTTGGTTGTGCATGTTTTCCTGCCTTAGGCCATATCAAAGAAACAAATTTCAGTTTCATTCCATTAAAAGTGTATTCTTAGGATATAGTCAAAGTCACAAAGGATATCTCTGTTTAAGTCCCAGTGGAAGAGTCTATGTTTCACGAAATGTTATTTTTATTGAAAATGACTTTCCTTTTGAAAATTCAAATTTTCTCACAAATCAAACTTCCAAAGATGTCATTGTAACCTGTTCTCCTCAGTCTAGTTGGTCTTTTCCGTTCTTAGAGTCTACAGGTGAAGGTTTAATTGGTACAAATCATCTACAAGCATCTCTTGATGAAGGACCTGCACCAACTCAGTTTGAAAACTTACAACATCAAAGTGACAACTCTTCAAATCAGCCAAGTGAGATGGAGATCTCTTGTATAACTAATACACAAGCTGCTTCACACCAAACAAATCAAAATGCTTCGCCAGAGTCTGTTACTGCTTCAAATATGAATGATGAGCAAACTGATCCTCAAGTTTCAGTTTCTGCACCAAAAAGAAGAGCAAAACAGTATGCAGAGACTCATAGCATGATCACATGAGGAAAAGCTGGAATTTTCAAACCGAAGTCCTTTATCCATACAACAATCAAATCTTCTGTCTCTGAGCCAACCTTAGTCAAAGAAGTGCTTCAAGATGCTAATTGGACAACAGCTATGCATGAAGAGTTAGTTGCTCTTGTCAAGAATCAGATATGGAAATTGGTTCTTTTTTCTCCAAACATGAATGTTGTAAGCAACAGATGGGTCTTTCATCTCAAACACAATACTGATGGTTCTCTACAGAGATATAAGGCGTGTCTTGTTGCAAAATGATATCTTTAAACACTAGGGATAGACTACACTGAGGCTTTCAGTCCTATCGTAAAAGCTTCCATAATTTGAATCATTCTCGCCATTGCTGTTTTGAAAAATTGGAATATTAAGCAACTTGATGTCAACAACGCTTTCTTGAATGACAAACTTTCTAAATGTGTTTATATGAGTCAGCCTGAAGGATTCATTGACCCAAAAAAGGCTCATCATGTTTGTAAAGTTGACAAGGCACTTTATGGTTTGAAACAAGCACCTCGGGCTTGGTATGATCGCTTAAAACACACTCTTTGCAGCCGAAATTTCACGCAATCTCAGTGTGATTCTTCTCTTTTCTTCTATCGCACTAGCAAACACATAATTTTTGCTCTTGTTTATGTTGACAATATCATCATTATAGGTAATGATATATCTCTGATGCAAAACTTCATCCAACAGCTGAATCAAAAGTTTTCTCTTAAAGATCTTGGTGATCTTCATCATTTTCTTAGTATTGAGGTGCGCGAGATCATTCTGGTTTGTTTCTTTCTCAAACTCGATACATTACAGATCTTTTGTCCAAGTTTGATATGGCAAAGTGCAAGTCATGTCCCACACCTATGAGCACAGGCAAACTCATCAGTGCAAATGATAGCAGTCCTTTAGCTAATCCTACAATGTATCATAGTGCTATTGGTGCCCTTCACTATCTTACTCACACAAGGCTAGACATTGCCTTTGTTGTCAATAGATTAAGTTAATTTTTATCAACTCCTATTGATGCACATTGGAAACTCTTAAAACGTGTGTTCAGGTATCTTCACGGCTCTCTTCATCTTGGGTTGCATATCCAATGCAATGAACAAGTCAATCTAATGGGTTTTTCAGATGCGGATTGGACAACGTGTCCTGATGATCGATGCTCTATTACTGGTTATTGTGTGTTCCTTGGTGAAAAGATGGTTTCATAGTCTTCGAAATAGCAAAGTGTTATTGCTCGTTTAAGTACAAAGGCTGAATATCATGCTCTTGCACATGCAGCTGCTGAAATTACATGGATACAGTCATTGTTCAAAGAAATTGGCATCCCTGAAATTGGTGTTCCAGTTACTTGGTGTGATAATATGAGTGCCAATGCTCTTACTTCTAATCCTGTTTTTCATGCCAGGACGAAACATATAGAGATCGATGTTCATTTTGTTCGTAATAAGGTCCTTAATCGTGAACTTAATGTTCGGTTCATTCCCTCCTATGATCAGGTGGCTGATTTGTTCACTAAGTCTCTTGCACATTCTCGGTTTCTCTTTTTGCGTGACAAACTCGGTCTCCTAATGGTACCCTCGAGTTTGAGGGGGGATGTTAAGATATCTATGCAAGCTGCCAATTGATAGGAATTAGTCTTCAACTAATTAGCTAGAATAAAGGGATGTCAAGAGATATTTTCGATCAGTTATAGGAAGACTTGTTCCAAATGTTATTAGCTTTTTTCTAGTTATTTTCTAGTCTACTGTTAGCTATTTTTCAGTTTGCACTACTCATCAATTTTGTTTCTCTCTTGTATAAATACTTGCAGACTCTTTAGTAGAAAGTATACAGAATTTCAATTAATTTTATATCCTCTATGTTTTTATATTTCATAACTTTATCTCACTGACTCAATTTTTGAGCATTGCAATATAATGATTATTTTATTGATCTGAATAGCTGAGGCGGTACAGTAATTATTTTATCAACTTAAATAGTTGAGGCAGTGCAATTTAAATAATTATTGTACTCATTTAGCTAGTTAAGGCAGTGCAGTCCAATAATTATTTCATTAATTTAACTATTTGAGGCAATGCAATAATTATTTTGTTAATTCAAATATTCAAGATAGTGTAAAGAAGAACCATTATACATCAATGTTTTTGAGTCTTTATATTTATTTTACTGACTTAACTATTTGAGGTGGTGCAATAAGTATTTCACTAGATCAAGTAGTTGAGGAAGTTCAAATGTCTAAGGTGATGCAATAGAGAACCTTGATGCAAAGTGTAAAATATGGAGAATGAAAAGGAGTCAATTGGTTTGAGAAGTCGAAAGTAGTGGAGAGGTATTTTAGGAGAAAATACAAAAAAAAAAAAGAATTGTCATGTTGTAAGAAGATTGAGAGTTTCACTGCACCACTTTCTTGATAACAACTTCACGTGTTCAACCATTGAGAAAGTGGAAGAGTTAATCGCACCATTTTCCTAAAAATAGCTTTACGTGTTTAATCACCTTAACAAGTTACTTCATTAAGCATATGTATTCAAGCAGTTATCAAAGATGTGATTACCAAACTGAAGAAGTATATAAATTGAAGAGCTCACTTCATATTCAAGGATTAATAATTATTTGACAAAAAATCATATCAACAAATTAATAATACTTAGCAATTTTTTTTTTTATAATACTGTAGCTTTTTACTTCTTTCAGTTTTTCTTTAGTTTTTAATTTCTTTAGCTTAAATTTATTTTCAGCATTTATAAATATAATTTTCTTAATTTAATTTCTTCAGCTTTGACTTTTATTTTTTTTTATTTCTTTAGTTCTTAGTTGCAATTTTTACTTAGACTTAATAAGATTTTTAGAAATAGAGTTAAGAATTCAAAAAAGTTAAGATTCCTTAAGCCTTTTCGTACAATTGTTCTCATAAGAGTCAGGTCACTATAATTAATTTATTTTTCATTAAACATATTAATTATGAAATAATTCATATCTGGCAATATTCGAAATCCTAGAGCCGGTGAAGAGATAAATATTATACAAATATTTATATTTATCTTAAGATATCTTCAACATATTTATACATATATTTTTAATTTTTATTCTTATTAAGGATTATTAAATTTTGAAAACAAAAAATAAAATAATTTAATAAAACAAAATAAGAATTAATTTAGATAAACAAAATTGAAAAGTTTAAAGAAAAAATATATGTTGTAAAAAAAAAAAGGAAATCTTGAGGCAATGGCCACGTTGCCACGGTGCACTAAGAACCGAATATCCTCAAAACAAACCCGACCGGCTATGAAACATGGAGCCCAAACCAAATTCTTCGATACCCTTTATGCCATCTAAGCTCTCAGACAATTACATGACTGCCCCTCTTCACATAAAACTTAGGGGAGGGACCTTTCCGGTATTTGAGTGCAAAAATTCGATGGCTTCGAGAGTAGTAGGAAAAAAGGAAGAAGAAGATCGTATTACCCACCAACCGCCAAAAAAATGGAAACCCTAATAAGCAGGATTGAGAAGAGAGAAAAACTTGAAGAGTCTTTTTAAATTATGAATCAAAAATTTAATTAATGATTGCATTTTCACGTGATACCCTCCTCTAATTTCGCTGCGTCTCTCTTCTCTTTTCCTCGTCTTTTGGTCCAGTGGTTGAAATTCAATTGCTTGCTTTTACAGAGGAGGAATAAAAAAAGAAAAGAAAATAAGGTGAAACTCGATTGGAAGCTTTAATCTCGATGTCTAAGAGGTGAAGTTTTTATTTTCTTTTGATTTGTTTGTGGTAGTGTGTAATTTTGTTTGTTTTGATTGGATTTATGTGTCATTTGGTCTTGATGATGATGAGGACGATCGTTATATGTTCTTGTTTATGAGAGTTTGTCAGTGATGTTTATGTATGGAAATACGGTGTAAGTGTTTAAATTTATTGATTGATGCGTTTGGATTGTGTGAAAGTTATGCTTTTTAATTTAATTTTGCGTCTGAAATTTTGAATTGAAGGTTAGGGTTCTTTTTGAAATGATTTTTGAAAATTGATTGTTTCCAGCTCCACCTACGAGGGAGATAGAGGACATTTGTTGTGTATGTGGATATTATTGATCTTGGATTGTTTTGTGTGTTTATGTCCAACAGTTGAGTTATTGGAACGTGGAGGAAAATAAAGAAATATGTAATAGATTGCCAAGATAATCTGAAGAGGACAAAACTTTATTTAGTTATTTTCTTTTGAGTCATTAATATGATGCTTTAATTTTGAATCAGAAATATCTTCCTTCTGTTTAGAATTTAATGAATGATGCCACTCTTTGAGTTTCTTGGGTTCCTACTTTTTTTGGTTTGGTCTTTTTATTCTTTTAAATGTGTGTTGTGTTTTATTCTACCAGGGTACTTTGCAAGTTCTTTGCACATGGAGCATGTTTGAAAGGAGAGCATTGCGAGTTTTCACATGACTGGAAAGATCCACCGAATAATGTGAAGTTTTTGGTTTTGCTTTGCTTTATATGCTCTTTTACTAATTCTTAACGAAGAGATGATTTGAGTTTCTCATTGTTGGTTTATGCTTGTTCGTTAACACAGATTTGCACTTATTATCAAAAAGGAATTTGTTCGTATGGAAGTAGATGTAGATATGAACATGTCAAACCTCTTAGGTCAGATTCCGCTTCGTCTTCATCAACAGTTTCTTACCAATCTTTAGCATCAACTTCAATTCCTCTGGTTCATTCTGTGAGAACCGGATCAAGTAGGTTAACATCAGTCCACAATGCTTCTGGAGAGCTTTCTGCTTCAAGAAACCCTTTTTTTCCTCCCAGCAATCCAGCATGGAATTTGGATTCTGGACCTAATAACTTGTTGGAAAATGGTGAGATAATAGAGCCTAGGAATGTTAAGCCCGAAGACCATCCTCTCTGTTCATTTGCTGCTGCTGGTAATTGTCCCCGTGGAGATAAATGTCCTCATGTACATGGTGACCTTTGCCCTACTTGTGGGAAAAATTGCTTGCATCCGTTCAGACCAGAAGAAAGAGAGGAACATTTAAGAACATGCGAGAAGAAGCAAAAGCATCTTGAGGCTTTAAAACACAGTCAAGAAATAGAGTGCAGTGTGTGCCTAGACCGTGTGCTTTCAAAGCCCACAGCAGCTGAGCGAAAGTTTGGGCTGCTATCAGAATGTGATCATCCATTCTGTATATCATGCATTAGGAATTGGCGTAGCAGTTCCCCAACCTCTGGAATGGATGTCAATACTGCTTTGAGGGCTTGCCCAATCTGCCGCAAGCTGTCATACTTTGTTGTTCCAAGTGTCATCTGGTATTCCTCCAAAGAAGAAAAGCAGGAGATTGTTGATAGCTACAAGGCAAAACTCAGGTAATGTTGTGTAGTTGTACATGATTCTCATCATGTGTGACCCAATTTATAAATTGCCAATCTAATCCTGGAAATTTTGAAATTACATTTCAAAATCAGTGCACTGAAAATTGGAAGCATACAAGATATAGTCAATGTTTTTATCTCTTGACCTGGAAAGAAAAAAGAGTCATCCAAGTGCGTAGTTTGCAGTTACATAGAGGGTTTATATCACTGAAAAACTTGGGACTTTTGAGTCGGTTTAATCAACTCATAAATTTATTAATTTTAAGTAATATATTATCGATTGCCCATTTTCATTTTTTTTTATTTGGCAGTTCTATAGATTGCAAGCATTTCGACTTTGGGAATGGGAACTGCCCATTTGGGACCAGTTGTTTTTACAAGGTAAACTAGCTGTCTTGGTTTAATTTGCAGAAGAATTTTTATCCTTGGTTTCTCCTTTGTCTGTCTACTGGAGCATTGTTTAGATTTTTGAAAGTTGGATTTTTTTTTTTGTATTTGTTTTTGCCAATGAATGTATAATTAGCAGTAGTCAGTAGCCCTGTTTGCCTCTTCTAATTTTATTTTTCTCGGATTAGTATTCAAGTAACTTCTTTATATGTGCCCTACATTGTCTTCGATTGTTTTGAATGTTACTTCCCCAGGGTATGCTTTCTCGATTCTTTTTGGGGCTACACTTGGCTTTGAGAAGTGACTTCTTTTCTAAGTTCTTAATAGAAGGTAGGTGTGAGCGGTACTGAGTGATATCTCTTCTTCTTTGATTCACAATTGGGGGTGGCTCCCCCTGGCCTTACAGAAAAAAGAAGAAAAAGAACTTGGTCGGAATGAGCTAGACATGTTCCAAGGTCTTTTGGTAATTTCCTATGAGGCGTTACTGCAAGAAGCACTATACTACTGGTAATTGTAGGATTAGAAGGGGAGTATGAAGAAGAGGGAATAAGCCATATTTCAAGGAATTATGTGATTGTTGTTTATTAATATGTTCTATTTGTTGATCTATGTTGTATTTGATCCAAGTCTATGGCCATAGATGGGCTACAGGCCAATAACGCTGTAGTTGATACAAGTCTTGGTGCATATGAGTTTCTGCTGGTTATGTTGGCTTATATAGAGCTTATTGATCTTAATTGTAATAGCACAACATTGGTACTGATTCTCTGGATTCTTAAAAGATCGAATAACATTAAAATAATTGTATTTAACTGAACCAAACTTCATTCAGCCTCATTGAATGTTAAGTTCCCTGTTTGATGATAGAGAGGGCTAAGTGGTTAAATTAGATTAAAATCAATTTGCTTTTGTGTATTGAAGACCTAGGAAGCTACCATGGTTGCTTTAGTAAAGGCTTTTAAAGGATGGCATTACTTGACTTGGACATGATTTAACATTTTTGTGTGCTTTTGGAAAGTGTTATTTTTGAAACTGAAGAATGGGGAAAGGAGGATGAGGATTGGAATGAAAAAGAGCAGTGAGGTGGTTGCCACAACACTATTAACTTGATTTAATGGTGTAAAGCTTACAGGAAAACTAAAGTATTTTCCGAGACAAAGTATTTTGGTTTTGCCAAACCTCTTATAATCTCCTTATATTTTGACCATCTAATATGTTTTCTTCTGGCTCCAAGCTTTGTTTTTCATGTTTCTATTTGGACCATTCAAGACAATCAGCCACGATATTGACGTTTTATGAGAATTATGAAAACTTCTTTAACTACCATTTTTACCAATTTGTCCTACTTGTTCGCCATATTTATTTTGAAATACTTTCTTTTAATTTTCTGCAAGAATTTGCCATGACATATATGTCAAATGCTTTGCACTTTATTTTATGCAGATCCAAAACTAAAGAGACAATTTGCTTCCTTCTTTTGAAAGAGATGCATTAACTCTGACTTTGGATAATGTTCTGCAAATATATTCTTGGATTTATTTGGTTTTCAAGTGGAACCAGGTTGTGTCAAGATGCTCCTAAATCCTGAACGAGCCTTTGCCTGTAGTGTGTGTATAGGATTTTGTTGTGTTGCCTTCTCTCTCTCTCTCTCTCTCTCTCTCTCTCTCTCTCACTATATATATATATATATATATATATATATACATATATATATAATATTATTTTGGTTACATTCTTCAATATGCTGTTGAAATAGCATTTTCTGAGCTTACCTTGTACATAGAGCCTTCAGAATTATGAACCTTTGTATTCATATTTTCTTTCATTGCGGAGAGCGTTATAACTCCTTTAATGGATACGGTGTTGTGTTGTGTTCCAGCATACTGTCAAGAGAGGCTCATACACATGGAAATATCACAGACCCCCTCCACGGAGGCCACGTCCTTGCAGATCCAGTGCTGTGGATGATATGAATGCATTCTTTGATGTCTTTGAGCACTTTATTGGAGAAGATGAATATGAAATCTATGATGCTGAAGATTATTTTGATGAGGATTATTTTGATGAAGATGATATAGATGATATGGGTTTGTTATTAATGCAGCTGAGTGTTGGATTATATGACTCTTCCAGTGATGAGGAGAATTATCTCTTTTAAGCTATTAGTTTTAGTCGTATTGCAAACATATCTTCTGCTGGACTTTTAGAGTTGGTCTTTTTGGCTTTTGACATCCTAGTGTTCTGAGCATTTGGAGATAGATGAAACTTATAGTTTATTATTTATATGTCCATTCGCCGTGTTATGTTGGGACAATGTTTATTTGAATTGAATCTAGGTTGTCTGCCAATTTATTGGTTTCATATAATTATGTGTTTAGCATTGCAGTGTGGTAGTCTAACAGCACGGACATGTGTTTGTTGGCTGTTGTGCATTCAAGAGCTAAACTGAAGGCTTGAATGACATGCTTTAGTTTCAACATATTAATGAGAAAGCTGGGTTTGAGTGTTGTGACCACCTTGTTCATGTGCTTGTACTTGTTAATTGTTTCTTTGTAAAATAAACCCCTGGCTTGTTGGTGTTACTAATAAAACCTGATTTAGGGCAGGTATGAAAAATTTTATATTATTAGTCCCCGACTACCTGAAAGCTATTTCTTGCAGCTCTCTCTCATCCATCTTTTCTTTTATATTTAGCTCGCTAAATCTTTCTCTTTTGAGAGGATGGTTATTTTGCTTCTCTGGCGATAGTCCATGTTAAATTTGCGTTGTGTTAAAGGAGGAAATGGTTATGTGGTTTATGCCCCAAAAAAAAAAAAAAAAAGAAAGCACAATTAATGAATAATTTTAGTGACTTATGCTGTCATGTAGTTAGGGCAGTATTGATAACAAATTACGCTACCATTCAGGGACCTGTGATTTATGAGGACTCATGTAACAGCAGATTATGTTTTGTGATGGCAATTTATTCGCATATTTTCTGTTTGAGATTATTAAATTATTTCTTTTGTGGTAATTAGTGTAGGGTTTTGTGGTGTGTATTTATGATATTCCTACTTTGCAGCATGCATTCCGAGATGGCCGTTTGGAGGAAGTTGCTCTGCGTCATCTTGGGGCTGAAGATGGACAGACTGTGATAGCTAAAGATATCAGGTTTATTTGATATCTCCTTTTGTCTTTAAGTTTTGCCTGCCAATTGATTGTATTCTTGTTGTTTATTAATTATTTCTGGGTTATATGTAATTTAATAAATTTATTGCATTTTCAGGCTTTCTGATTTTCTTGGTAGCTTGCAAATAAGTTGAAGACAAGGCTGTTCAATTATTCTTGTGTACGTATTAGGTTATTACCTATTAGTATTCATTTTTCATTGACCACTGACTGAATTTATGTGCATGCCCAGACAATTACATGTGTATGGGCGGCCACATTCATAGTACAGGTGGTTGCATGTATGATGAACCAAAGTGATTTATTCACTTTCTTCAAATATGCAGGTTATCACCAATATCAAGATATATAGTTTCAATGTCTGAATGGTCTTCAATTTCCTGTGTCAAAACTCCTGTTATATGTAAGGTAAAAGATTGATCTATGAGTATGCCATTTTGATCTTAGCTCTCTCTCTCTCTCTCTCTGTTTTTTCTTTTCATTATTTCCAGTGTGTATTTGAGGCCCTGTGCTACTTGTGATTGTGTAATTGTGGGGGTGGAGGTTGGTAGGTGGTGGTGGTGATGTCGGTAAAGGATATGAATAAGTGGCGGGTGGTGACCAGGTTTACTGACGGAGAAGAATAAGTTTCTTTTGAAATATTTATTGGATATTTTATAAATTAGATATTTAGAGGATATAGTAATTTAGGGAAAAGTTAAAAGTAATTTTTACCTTTTCTCCTTGTTAGCAATTTTTGATGCATAATTACCATCGTTTGGGCTCCAGAAATTCAAGTTTTGCATTTAATTGGACAAAAGTGGGAGAAAGAAAAAGAGAGACTCCATTTCACATTCATGAATAGTACTCGAGGACCTCCAGAATCATTGATCCTTTTTTCTTTTAGGATGGAAAATTCCCACATGTTTTTGCTTTTAGTTTCAGGACTATTTCAGGTCTTGAAGCATATATTTGATTTTGGCCAAATTCTTGTCAAAGTAGTTGAGACCTTTATGTGCTTCCATGTCTTATTGCACTGATATGGTGAATGTATCTTACCATGCCAGTAGCTAACTAGCTAACCTACTTCGTGGATCCTTCCTGTGGATTTGTCTTAGAAACCTGATGTGGTTCAACCAATCTTGTTTTGAATGGTCTGTTCTGTGGTTCAATCAATCTTGTTTCATTACACTGAGGACTTTCCCCTCTTTTATATAATTGAAATTTTGACATTTCTCCTTGATGATCATATCAATGGCTTCTTATTAGTATGGCTTCTGTTTTTAAGTTTAAATACCATCCTGTAGGTTTACACAGGTTCAGTGCATGGAAATCTGGCAGACCACTATTCTCAAATAGCTGAATAGTGGCTGGATCGATGCTGTAGTTGGGCAAGTTTGAGTTATTTGCAATTGTTAAAATAAGAAGGTTGTGCACCTATGGTGTGCATAGGGTGTGTGCCATGCATTAGTTTTGAAGGACTCTTGAGATAGATTACTGTTGCTATTACTATAATGTGAATGAATGTGCTGTCACTTCTGTCAGTGAGCAGAAGTCTGGGCTGTATTGGTAATTTGTTATGATGTTATATTTACCTCAATTTAATGTGTTGCTACGTGGGGGTCTTATTACATATTTATTTACTTGCTCTTGTTGCCAAAAAATGCAGAGGATTGCTTGGTGGAGGAGGAGACTTGATTATGGGAAGCTGAAAGGCGCGAAATAAACTGCATATTATGTTTTAAGTGAACTAATACTTTTGAAGAATACGTCAACCCCATGGCAAAATTAAATTTAGTGACGAAAATCAATTTGAATAATGGATGTTTGCCAATACAGATAGATTGCTTCCATTACGGCAGGAAGGGCAGTGAAAAGACAATGATTAGGTGCCTGGTTTTTGTCCTAATCATCTTCATTATATGCACCGTGATTCTGGAGAACCATGATCAGGGTAGCTGTGTAACACTACTCTTCGGTAAAGCTACATTGTTGTGGTTTGGTTGCCTGTAAAATGTTTTTTTTCTTTTTTTATTTGGTGAAAATATTAATGAGATTCTCGCATAGAACAATACGCTAGGCTTGTAACGATATCCACATACTTGCCATTTGTGTCGATGATGGTGATCAAATGAATGGCACCATGTTTAGATTGCCTGAATTCTACTCGTGCAATTTGTTAGCGATTTGATTATGCTCTCTAAACCAATTATGTCAAAGCTATGATTCTTATATCTGCTGCCACTCTAACTTGATAGTTCTTTTTACTGTATTAAAAATTGAATTGTGGTGAGGGGAGAAAACAATATGCTTCCTGGCCAAGACTAGCTCTGAAATTCGGTTTATGGTCAAGTCGATTAGGAGGTTGAACCGCACCTGGAAGTTTGATTTATGATTAAGGGTTGAATGGCTCACAATTGATTTACAGTTCCGATCTTATTCGTAGACGGTTTCTACAGTTCTGATCCAGTTATGATTTAGCTTTGATTTGACTTTCTCTCAGATTAAAATAATTAAAATTGTACTTCAAAAATTTGAGAATTACTCTTAAAAATGTCTACATTCATTACATCCTTTAATTTCTTTTATATATTTTCCATAATATTATTATATAACATTTTATGTTTAATAAAAGTTAATAATTATAATGTGATTTAGTTAGCTTTCATGTGGATCATAATTAAAATTTAATTTTAGTCTTTAAATTCTAATCAATTCAATTAAAATTTAATTGTGTATAAATATTCTTTTTTTTTTTTCCGATATAAGTGGATCAAGTTTAAATATATTCTTAAGCTTAAAAATTTAATGGGGTAACTACTATTTAGTTATTCTTTAATATTTAAAAATTATTTTTTTATTTTACAATTTTATACTGAAAATAATTTTTTCAGAATTTTTATTAAATAAGCGTTAACAATTGTCCGATTTTATACTATTTGTCCCATAATTTTCTATATAATATACAAATTTCTCTTTATAGTTTGTTTATTCCACTGGAACCCATTTATTTAATTTCTATGCAAAATTAATTTATATTTGTATAAAAATAATTACTAGTATTCTTTTACTTACTCTAGTTTCTAGCAAAATTAAATTCTAGTAAAATTTAAAAGTTTTTATATTTATCAAAATATTAAAAATTCATATAGTTTAACTTTAAATTATTAAACTAAAATAGATTTTATTTTTATTATTAATTTTTTTACACTAGAATTATAACTTCGATAAAAAAAAGTTTGAGGATCAAGTTATTTTTTGTTATCAATTTAGTCCTTTAATTGCAGTGACTTTCAAAATGAAAAAAGATTTTAGTGCAAAAAATAAAAGATAAGGAGCAATTTGTATATTTCATCAAAAATCAAGAAATGAATAGTATAAAAATCAAACTTAATTAGTATTTGTTAACGAAAATTCTGACAAAAAATATTTTTAGTATAAAACTATAAAATAAAAGGATAAAAAAATATAATTTTTAAATGTTAAAAAAGTAAGTAGTGTAATATAGAAAAACACAAAATATATAATAAGTACCTCAATCTAAATTTATTAAATAGAATTTATATTTTTTAATTTAACAGACTCAGATTGTCATTCACGTTTAGAGTCGGTCCAGATTTGATAAGAGATTGAACCTTTTAACCCACATTTTCCTCTTAAAGATTAGGCTTGTATAAATTGGAATTGTTGCCTAATTTAGTTCCTAATTTGATCAGTCTAGTTCTGATGCAAGAGCTCGCACAGTTCGAATTTGTCTTTTGACAAGATCTAGGTTGCACAATGCTTGTTATGCCTTCTCAAGCAAGTGGCCTTACCTATATCAAGTGTATATATATCATACATGTTTTATATGGTAGAATTTTAAAATTATATATTTAATTATTAAAAATTAATGAATTGTCTATGCATAAATGGAAACACAAACTTGAACTAAGAAAAAGATTTCTAAAAATTATCTATTTTAAACTTTAGATACAAATCCATGATCCAAAATTGTGAAAAAATAACATGTTCAAATACTTCTCTAATGTATGATGATTGGGCAGCAGTTGATTGGTTGAAGATATATGCAACAAGATAATGTCATATAAAAAAAAACTACCTATATCCACTAGTAGCCAATCCAATATCATGGCTACAATTCTCTCTCCATCAGCCCGCTTCTCTTCTTCCACCGCCACCCAAAGACCGCCGCAAAACCTGCCGCCATTAAAATCTCAACACCCAATCTCATCCCAAAAACCCCTCCTAGCCACCCTCACTGCTACCATTGCAGCCACAACAATATTAACTGCCACTGCTCCTCCCCCTTCCCTCGCAGACCCAGCACAGGCCTACCGTCTCTACTACGGCACTGCAGCCAGCGCGGCTAACTACGGCGGTTACGGTGGAAACTCTGATAAGAAAGCCTCAGCTGAGTACGTATATGATGTTCCTGAAGGATGGAAAGAGCGACTAGTGTCCAAAGTTGAGAAGGGTACAAATGGAACCGATAGTGAGTTCTACAATCCTAAAAAGAGGACTGAGAAAGAGTACTTAACATTTCTTGCAGGATTCAGACAGCTAGCTCCAAAAGATGTTGTGTTAAACAACTTGGCCCTGTCTGATGTGGACTTGCAGGACTTGATATCTGGAGCAGATAGTGTGAAAAGTGAAGAGAAGAATGATGACAATGGGCAATTGTATTATGTGTACGAGATTGATGGTGTTGGGAAACACAGCTTGATTAAGGTTACTTGTGCTAAGAACAAGTTGTATGCTCATTTTGTTAATGCACCAACTCCTGAGTGGAATAAGGATGAAGAGACCTTGAGGCATCTTCATGAGTCGTTTAAGACTGTTGGGTCCTTTTAAGGAGTGCTCTTTTTTATTTTATTTTTTTTGTTAATATGAGTTGAGGTTCTGCTTAACTGCTTGTCTTTAATGCACTTGATATTCATATATATACATAGAGAGAGAGAGAGAGAAGAGAGGAAGATTTTCTGCACTAATTAAAGCTTCTGTTTAGCCTTTTCTTTCGTTCCTTTTCTTTTCTTTTGCTTCCCATCTGACTTTTTTGGTTATGCTTGGACTTTTACTTGTTAAAACTCATAAAAGAACTTAACCACTATTAAATTCATTTTCAACTACCTGTGTTAGTGGTAAATATATAATGGTATTTCAGCTTTCTTCAATTAAGTTTTTGTAATTGGATATTGTTTTGAATGCTTAATCCTGTTGAGGATGATAATCCCATGAATACTACTAACATGTCACCGGCAAAAATGCAGTGTAAATAATTTTTTATTAGAACTTGGCAAGCCTGGTGTGCAGAGATCCACTACAATGTTCCTGACAAGTGATTATGGCTGGCCAATGCATCTAATGATAAAATGAAATGTCCTCTTGCTGTAGCACTTTGAACCAAAGAAAAACCCATTGGAAACTCGGGCGATTTTCAGTAAATCTCTGGTTATCAAAAGAACAAGAAAACGAAACTGATCTGCGGTCAGTTCTAATCGTGATGTATGATGAAAATAATTAGTGCTACAATACATAGCCAATGCCTCTAATTGACTAATGCTTCAACAGTCCAGACTAAAACCTGTTTGAGTGATTGCATAAGCATCAATTTTGTCCAAGCAGACTCTGAGCATGTATCTCCACTTCATCCTAAATGCTACATAATTGCCCACCATGATTTATAGCACCGGAAAATAATTGTTATTGCATTCCTTATGCTGCTAAATTTACGATCTGATTCAGGCCGACTTGGACTAGTACAAAGTGAATCCATCATCATACGAAGCATGCCATCCTTGTCGACAAGGCGGGGCATTTTCATCATACTCTGCACAGCAGCTCCATCTCTTCTTCCAATTGGCACTTCCAGTATTTGGTCTGTTACTCTTCTCATTCCATTTATAAACAATTACTCCAGACGCATCAGTCCATTCTCCATCGATCCCTTGGTGCGGTGGAGCCAATGAAAATAATCCCTTCTCGCCTGCATGTATAGAAAAATCATCACCTAAGAATATCATCACTACCAAGTATTACCCACAAAACTGACCCTAGAGAGAATTTGGAAACAGCCCTGTACTGATGAAATGACAATGAAAGTTCACGAATTTCAGAGGCCAAGGCGACATTCCAGGAGTCGAAAATGAGCTTTTGCGGTAAAATCAAGGGGCAGATCCCATTGACTTAGAGCAGAATAGTTATGAAGATTCAACACTTCTACCACTTATCACATATGGGTACTCCATAGTAGGGACAGAAGAATTTGTTATTTGTGGTTAGCTAAATTATAGAAAAACAATGGAAAAAAGAGAGAGAATTTACATTCAGGAATTGGGTTTACATCCAAGCAATCTTGCAAACATAATGCAATCTACATGTAATAATAACCAAAACTCATTATCAGATTCAAATCATTATCTATCTAAACAAAACCTTCCCTGTTCCAAAAGCAAACTTGAGAGGAGCTCTGCATTTCAGGTATGGCTATACAAAATTTAAAAAGAAAAGTGCTTTATAAGGCCTTGCTTCGAATTAATCATGTTCAAGAATTCAATTGAATTAGATTCTTGCAAAACCATGACACCTTTTCGTTTTTAATAAGTAGAAAGAATTCAATTCTAGAAACTAAAAGCAATCCAAACATAAGAATTGACCCAATAGAATTGAGTTCTTGCACTTTTAAACTTCCCAAACACACTCATAATGATTTCGAACGTCGATAGAGTAGGCATACTATGCAATTTTCGAGACAATGAATTGAATAACACAAAGGAATCTATATTGAGCAGGGGAATTAAAAGAAAGAAAACCCATTAGTGAGAGATGAGAAAAGAAAAAGATTTACCAGTGGAATGGCCATGGAAAGAGCAAGCAGTAGGAGAATTATCTTTATCAAGATAAAGGGTATTACACTTCAAGCAAAGTTTCTTGATTTGGGTTTGAGATATATTTGATTTTGAAGATGACCTGATTATCACCACTGCATTTGGTGGATTGCAGTGAAGGCTTTGCGGAAGATGATAGCATGTCAAAGCCATGCTGATTTTTTTACTGAGAGGTTAGAGACGGTGTCGTTTTGTTTTTTTCTTTTTCTTTTTTTGTTAATTTATGGAAGTGATTTGAGAAACCCAGAAAGAGGCCTTGGGAATGGCAGGTCTGTCTGCAATAGTGTCGAACTTGTGGAAATGATGGCCTTCCCTTTCTCTTTCTGTTTTTAGTAATTCAATTTTCTACATCAAATTTATTCTGCACATGTTTTAATATCCCGTAGTTGGGTTGGGCCTTAGTTTCTTTTTTCTTTTTGTTGAATTTTCTGTTCTAACATTTCCTTACATGTTTACGAACTACGGCTGTAAAGAAACCAGCTGAAAGTTGACGAGCTCGAGCTCAATTGAGTTAATTTGATAAAAAATTAAGCTCAGTTTGAGTTTAATTAGAGCTTGAGCAAGGCTCGAGTTTGATTTGAATTTAAGTTCGAATTTGATTTATTTTAAAATTATTAAATTCACGAGTAGTTCAAATTCAGTATATAATTAACTCATTTATTATACTAAACGAGCTGAGTTTGAATTTGGCTCATCAAATAGTTATTAATAAAAAGTTTGAGCTTGTTAAATATTTTATTATTATAAGTAATTATTATACTTATTATTATATAAGAATATATATATACATTATATAGATAATGTATAAAATATATATTTATAATATATTAATATTATATTATATTATATACATACGAGATTTTAAATTTAAAAATAAAATTAATTTGAATTCGAGCTTGAATTATTAAACGAGCCTACAGACAAGTTTATAAACGAGTCTGCTCATTAAATAGATTGCAAGATTCCTAAACGAACCAAATTCAGTAGACTTGCAAGCAAACAAATTAAACTATGTCAAGCTCGAATTCGACTCAATAAAATTATTGATCTCGAGCTTCGTTTGATTAACTTAATGAATAATCACAAACAATTTTTTTTATCAAACTAAACTCCGAGTAGCTCACAACACATTTGGTTCATTTACAACTAGCAGAAATCATTGCATCCTTTGATACAAAAAAAATCATGTCTTCATATCATCATTTTTCTAAGGAGAAAGTCCTCGTAGCACTTGGGACAAGTACATCCTTTCAAAACTGAAGCTCTAGGTCTTAATAGTACCCATTTTTATTATATTTTAAATTTTGATATTATTATTAGTGATAATGTTATTTGTAATGATTTTTATTTTTTTAATCAGGACATGTATATATTATGTTTGCCACTCTTAACTATATACTCTTATCACATTCATTATACGTTTAAAGTCTTGAATCAATTAAAGATCTCTATTCTATAACATGCTGTATAAACTTTGAGTAATATTGTTATTGACCTTTTAAAGTTTCCTAGTCTAATTCAAAAGATCTAAGTTGCCACGCCTCAAAATCTAAGCGTGATGATTGTATTATCTCAAGACTTAGTCTCAAGATAATACAATACCTCAATCATATTATTAAAACTTCTAAACCAAACTAGGCACACTTTTAATTTAAATTTTTAACAAACTCCGAATAACATTAAAACCAAAATAGTCAACTTACTATATTTTAAAATCTCAGTTTATAATTTTAAAATTTATAAACTAAATTTTATTAAGAACTAATAAAATAACGTTCTTCAATACTCCGTTTAACCATCAACTTTACTTGATCAAATCACTTTTTCCTATGGAAAAAGATTTAGGAGGGGAGTAAGCTACCAATTGCTTAGTAAATAAACTCTCATATCCACTACCGGATCAAATAAAGTTTTACATTATATAATGTATACCACTTTAAACAGCTCATGAAGACTTGTTATAAAAAAAATAACTCAAATCAAATTCAAAGCTTAAACAAAGTTTGCAGCTATGATCACTAATATCATACCCTTGACATGGGCAAAATCGACTAAATAATCAATGAAACAAAACTTACTGTATACCTGTTAGTATGGGCGAAAGAATATATTGTGAGTGTCAGATACTCTATTTACCAAGAGCCAAAATGTAGCCATCAAAATCATTATTCAAAAATATCAAAATCCATTTATTATAAATAACATTCAATTTGTAAATCCAATTAGATAATAGTCATATAATATAATACAAAATAAATTAAAACCATAAGATGAACAAATGTTTGATCTAATTTCATATAGAAAGTAAGATATCATCAAAGTTCTCAAAATCATTCTAAAAATAATTTTTATGAAGATATAATTTCTAATAAATATTCAACAACATAAATAATCTTAATTCAAAACAATTCAAATCAGTTGTAGAAATATATAGAGAATATGAGAATTCACTCGCCTTAATCCTAACTTCCAACAATAAAAAAAGACTTCAAGGAATAACTTTACTGTTGTCAACAGCCCTTCTCCAGATTTAGAAATCGAGAAAAATACAAAAAATCTTGTGATAAAAGTTACTACCTTCTCAGATCTCGAGAAATGAAGGACAAATGAATCCAAGGCTAAGGTCGAGGTTAATCTAGTTGGAATTACCTTTTCAGAATTAATTTGGACTCAATTGTCAAGAAAAATAAAGTTTGAGGATCAAAATGACAACTTTTACAAATTTAAAGACCTAATTGCAAAGATTTTAAAACCTCATTTGCATAGAGCTAATCGACTCTACACAGAGCCGATTAGCTTTTTTACAATCCAACGTCATTTTTCTCGACAATTTTACGACCATATATAGATTCTAGAAGGTTTTCTTAATGATAATCATGATTTTTATTGATTATTATTTAAATTTGATATTTATCGATATTATTTTAAATTTTATCGTCACCCTTAGAGTTTCCCTTAAAACGCTATCTCTATAAATAGAAAAAGGTGATTAGAGTTAAGGAGGAAGAATTAAGAACTATAATTTGGCAACAGGTAACAACGAAACTTGAAAAATACTGAGAAGAAAAACACAGAGAGAAACATTAGAGAGAAAAGAAGAAAAAGATTGTTGTTCTTATTTGGGCAGAGAACTCAAGTTATTGAGAAAGAAGCCATTCAAGAAAGAACCGTTTTTGGAAATTTGTTTTCTAAAGACAATAGTTTTTTTCTACACCAGATCCAACATTAGATTCCTACCTAGTCTTTAACTCAACTGCATCATCATCACTTGAGACTCGTAGATCCATCAATTATGATGACGACCTAAGGGTTCCTTTTAACATGCATCCATCACCATCCTAGAAATTGGTTCCTTCATTTCTTTGTTATTTTTTTTTATTTATTTTTAGAAATATGATTAAGGTCATGATTTATGATCAGTTGTGTAAGGCCAGCCCCATTTTTTTATCTTTTGGACGATTTTATGTATTTCAGCATTCTGTATAGCTTTTAGGTCTTTTTCTTTTCACAATCGTAATTGTGGCCGAGTTGTAATAATTAGGTTTACTTTCTGCCTTTATTTTATTTATTCTTTCTTATTGTATGGTTAATTAAATATATGTTATGTAATTGATTAAAATAGGCCACAAAGACTTATGGCTAATAAAACTGGATGTAACATGAATATTATAGTCCAATAGGATAATCAACATTAATTGGGCCTAAAATCCTAAAATCTAAGTAGACTTAGCGGGTCTTGATGTGCTTTAGTTAGGATTGGACTTCATTAGAATCATGATTGCACTGAGCGGGGCTTATTATAATAAGTAGTCCATTAGGTCTAAAAGCTGGAAACCAAAAGTATAAAATATAATTGGGCTAGACTAGGTGGGCAACATACATAATTAACTAGTAAACTAAGCTAACAACTCCGATGTGGGCTGAGCTTGAATAAAATGGGCTAGACTTAGGTGAACTATGTGTGTTATTTGGTATGCATGTATATAAATTGCTTGCATTTATAGGGAATAATTTGTTAAACAATAAAATTAAAGACTAATATACACAAATAGGGAAGTTGGCTTCCAGATCCATCTCTGGATTTTGTGGTGTAAGCTTCCTTTTGGAACTTGAGAAATGCCACTCATTTGTAAAAGTGTCCCGATGATTACCCGGGTGGTGACTCCCATCTCCGTGCTAGTCTTAGTGACTAGTTAGCTTGTTTCTGATTAGATTGAGAAGTCTTACAGTACTGTAGTCACTAAAGACACATGAATGCGCACCTGAAACCGCCGCCCAAAGTGGCGACTCCATTGGGATAAGAGAAGCTGATTCCTGTGTATGTTTATCTTTAATTTTATTATTTAACATATTATTCTTGCATCATTACAGTATTATCACACACTGTACACTTTTGTCTTTATAGCCTCGATGGCATCTGTTAGTGGTTCTTTAGTTCCACTCATACCCTAGAATTGCGACACTGGCTAACTATCGCTTATAAATAATGAGTGAATTTCCTTCATCACATGGACCTTTGAGTGGGGGAGATGAGCTAAGAAAGAACACTTTTGGCTTTTGGGAGCCTTTTATCCTTACCCAAGACTCAACTCATGGTAATGACCGTAGTAATCTCCCTTAGGAACTATGTTGCTTGCTGTATAAGATGTCTTTCCTTGTAAGTATCTTAAGCACAAGTATTGAGAGGCCTTGGCCTAGAAATGTGGAATCAGGCTTTAGGCCTAAAATATGCAAGCTTTTATGCTTATATCGAGAAACATTGCTTTGTTTGTTTAAATCTACTTTAAGAGCTTATGGCACGCACGTCGGGCCTACTATCCCCTGTCGATAGAAAGCCCAAACCCAAAAGTTATAGGGAAGAAAGACTCACCATGAACCGTGTGGGGAGTAATAAGGTTGGAAGGATAAACTGTATACTACTATGTTTGCTAACTCATTTTTCTTTGTCCTTGTACATTGCACGTGCACCATGCATCATACTAACATCTTATTTTTTTTTAGCCATTTTTAGATTATCATCCTTAGTTTGGATAAGATAAGAAGGGCATCAAGAGGACCCATTTCACTAGTAATCGAGGCAATACCATACAAGAGCCCAAGAAGTCTACTTTCAAAGATGGCCCATGCGCAAGATATTAATGCTATCAAGACGTCAATCATGATCTGACCTAAAGATTATAATCCGAGAGGAACTCCATCAAGCTTTGGCTAAAACTTTTGGAAAATAGAATATCCAAAATACTACTACTGCTGTTGCTACTCATAATGTGAAAGCACATGGTGAGCATCTTTGAAATTTAGATGACTACATGTTAGAACAAGCTAAGAAAGAGTATGCTCCTACTGCAAAAGCTTTTATGGAATCTGAGATTCTGCATAATCTGACTAAAAGGCCTGACAAAATGCAAGATATGCTGAAAGATCAAGGTTTAGATTCAACCTTTGATTTTGATGAATTAATGCTGATTGGAGAGGAAAAGTTACCTCCCAAATTTCGTATGCCTGAAATATAGAATTTCAACGGAACTGGAGATCCAAATATGTAATTGAAGCATTATTCTACTGTCATGAGTACTACTCATTTGGCTAAGAGCTAAACCATCAAGTTGTTTGTACTCTCATTTGAAGGACTAGTTGTGAACTGGTACCATGGGTTGGAAAGGCACATCAAGTTTGACTAAAAAAGGTTTTGTGATGCTTTTTGTAAAATAATATGACTACAACACTCACCTAGAAGTCTTTATAAGGGATTTGGAATCGACAAAGCAAAAGCCCAATGAGTCATTTTCTGAGTTCTTGACTAGATTGAGGAATAAAGCAGTTTTAATGAAGGACAAGCCTTCTGAAAAGGATCAAGCTCGGATAATAGTCCAAAATGTTCTCCCATCTTGGATGGAAAAGCTGCAGATGAGGAATCCCAAAACCTTCGCACGCTTGTACAATGATGGCTTACAAGTAGAAGAAATTAAAAATGCTAAAGCTTGGTTGGAGCATGAAAAACTTTAAAACTACAAAGATTGAAAAGCTACCATCTGAAAATGATGAAGGTTCACAAGATTCAACTCTTAATTTGTTTTAAGACAAAAACATGATTATGCTTTTAGGATCAATGATAAAAATTTGATTTTTGCTTGTTTTATGATGTTTATCTTAATGGTATTTCGCATGACAATAATTACTACATAAGCGTATTTAACATTAATTATATTCAAATTGGTTTACTTAATATTGGCACAAATGATAATCTTAGGTATATTTCTATCGCACATAATATAACTCTTAAAGAGAGAAAAGTGAGAGAATAAGAAAAAGAAGAAAAAGAAAGAGAAAGAAATAGTATTTGATATGCACGATTGAATTCAAGGTAGTAGAATTATTTAACACACTAGGGGAAAATCAAGAAGAGTAAATGCAGCCCTCATCATATAACAACCTTAAGAACAACAAGGACCTCCGAGGATAGAAGTAACTAAAGATTGATGCTCTAATCTTGAAATATGCAAGGCCTATTACATTTGACTCCAGAAAGAAATTTAGATCGAGTTGGAAAATTTCTATATCAAAGAAAGAAAAAAAGAAGGCCGGAGATGCTGAAAAAGAGTTCAAATCTCAGGGGTAATAAGTTCACAAATCAATTTGTGCTGTTTCAGATACTATCATTTTAAAAAAAAGAAAAAATAGGAAAACAATCCTGCTGACTAGAGGATCTATATAAGTTAGTCAAATAAAAGTTAAGGAAATAAAAGGTGAGAGAAAATATTCTACTAGAAAATCCAAATGGACTAGTTGATAACAAGAGTAGTATTACGTGAAATAGAAAATATACTCGTTTGTGCCTAGATTAAATGAACAAAAATTTAATTAGAATTTTTGTTAAAGTTGCACATTAATTTTTATTTTTTGCACACTACCAGAAAGTGAAAACAAAATAAGAAGCAGAATCTATGAGATTTGAATAAAAGAAAGATAATTTTTTCTTCAACTTTTGTTCTTGTGCTTCTTATGAGAAAATATAAAAATTTGTAGCACTCAAGTCTCTATCAATTGTTACCTCACGCTTAATGAATCAGTAAAACTAGAGGCTTTCAGCTTTCATTCAAGAAATCTTACCTCAGGGGAAGTCCTGAAAATCAATGGAATCGTCTACAAACTTGACAAATGGAACTACGAGTTTAGTTCACACTTCTCAAGCATCCAAATCTGCAAAAAGAAAAAATAGAAAATAAAAAATATAAATAAAACAAAGTACTAAGTTGAGAACCCGAAAGGTCGGGTTAGGCAAAAATTAGAGTCTGCTAAGTTGAAAAACTGAAAGGGCAGCTTAGGCAAAAGTTAAGATATTAGCATGCTAAGTTGAAAACCTGAAAGGGCGGCTTAGGCAAAAGATAGGGTATAAAAGTAAGAAAAGAAAAGAGATTTGGTTGCTATCTGCTTGAGATTTTCGTGAAGTCAATTGTCATTGCGCACATATTAGTACAACACCAAAGCAAAATGATTCAGTTATCGCATGCTTGAGTTATCTCTAGATTTGCACTTTCTTTGTCACTATGACTTTTAGATTTCTGATACGCATCATTGTCTTCATTATTTTCTATCAGTCATTTGGCTCCATGCTTGTGACTGAAGAGTAGACAACCTACTTGTCAAAGCGTCAATCTTATGTCGACGAGCATCAGAATGTCTCTGTCCAAACTAAAGGATAATTTTTAGAAATGCATTACGTGTCATACATAACATGCATATCACATACCTTCACTACTTTTTCTTGATGAGATCGTATGTATACTTGTATATGTATCACTAACCTGTAACAGAAAAATAAAAATAATTTCAAAAAGAAATAAAGCGCTCAAGCTACACTCAAGTTTAGCTTTCGAAGTAGAAGATGCATCAGTTTACTTCTTAAAGAAATATTTATCAGTTTACTTCCCGAAGTGGAGATTATCAAGCTTACTTCCCAAAGTCGAAGATCATCAATTTATATCCCGATGTAGAATAATCATCATCTTAGAGTAGAATATAGTCAGTGGAAGATCATCAATTTACTTTTTGCAGCGAAAGCTCACCAGCCTATTTTTGAAAATAGAGAATCAGTTTAAGTTATAAAGAATTGACACACATTCCAAAGTGGAAGTTATCCGAGAGAATAAAGTACATACCAAATCATAACCTGAAGTAGAAATTACAACGTAATTATATCCCGAAGCAAAAAATAACTAAGAAACTAGAGGAAAGTCTCTACAAATGTTTATCCCTCGAGCGTGGTTCCCAAATCAAACGGGTGTAATTCCCAGATCATTGGGTGTGGTCCGTAAGTTAGCGGTCGTGGTTTCTTATATCATCGAGCATGGTTCCCAAATCAACGGGCGTGATTCCCAGATCATCGGGCATGGTTTCCAAATCAACAAGTGTGGTCCCTAAATCAGCGAATGGGGTTCCCAAATCAGACGGGCGCGGTTTCCAAATCATCGGACGTGGCTCCAAAATCAGATAAGCATGGACCCAATTCAACGGGCGTAGCTCCTAATTCAATGGGCATAGTTCCCCGAAAGCAGGCAAAGTCCTCAATCTAAGCAGGCGAAGTCCTCAAGTCAAGTGGGCGTGGTCCCTAAATCGAATTAGCAATCAGAACTCGACCTTACGAGGCATGGCTTCTATAGGTCACATATCCTTTTGCTATATTCTCGATGTCTATGATTTTTTTTAATTTATATAACGTATTTGCATGCTCATAAATTTCAACAAACCAGGGGTAGCTGCTAGTACCCCTTTTCCAAATCTAGAAATCGAGGGAAATACAGAAAATCTTGTAATAAAAGTTACTATTTTCTCGAGTCACGAGAGATGAAGGATAGGTGAATTCGAGAAGAGGGTCAAAGTTAATCGAGCTGGAATTACCTTTTTAAAATCAATCTGGACTAAATTGTCAAGAAAAATAAAGTTCGAGGGTCAAAACAGTAGTTTTCACAAATTCAGGGACCTAATTGCAAAAATTTTTAAAACCTCCTCCACATAGATTCAATCGGCTCTAAATAATCTGACATCATTTTTCTCGATGATTTTACGTCAAGATACAGATTCTAAAAGATTTTCTTGATGATAATTATGATTTTTAGTGATAACTATTTAAATTGAAAGAATTTGAATTAGATGTTTATCAATATTATTTTGAATTTTATCATCACCCTTAGGGTTTCCCTTAAAACTCTACCTCTATAGATAGAAAGAGTTGATTAGGATTAGGAAGGAATAATTAAGAATTGGAATTTGACAACAGGTAACAACGACACTTGAAAAACGCTCAGAACGAAAACACAGAGAAAAATTAGAGAGAAAAGAAGAAAAATATTATCGTTCTTATTTGGCCAAAGAACTCAAGTCACTGATAAAGAAGGCACTCAAGAAAGAACTATTTTTGGAAACAGCCACCAAAGAAAGAACTGTTGTGGGAAACCTATTTTCTAAATCGACAGTAGTTTTTTTCTACACCAGATGCAGTACTAGATTCCTATCTGGTCTTTGACTCAACTGCATCCTCATCGCTTGAGACTCGAAAATCCATCAACTACGGTGATAACTTCAAGGTTCCTTCAAATATGCATCCATCATCATCCTAGAAATCGGCTCATTCGTTCCTTTATTATTATAATACCCGAAATTTTTCTTTAATAATAATAATAATAATTAATAAATGAGTTTTTATTTAAATTAATTTTAACTTTATTTTCTATTTGATTTAATTGGAATGATTTAAATGCAATTTTGAATTTTAATGCTAAAAAAATAAATGAGCTATTTTCTATATCCTATTAGTTTGAATTTTTAAGAAATTAATTAAGTAAATTCTTTGAGAAATAAATTATATTTTTGGTTATTCAAAATTCTCTCCCCAAATAAATATATTTAATTAAATTCTATATTTGAGGGTTATGAAAGAAATTGTAAAGGATATTTCATAAAAGAATTATTGGGGAAAAGGATATTTTAATTAGCTAATAGTGTTAAATTTTAATTGAAAAATGTTTAGCAAATTGATTAATTAAATTAATTGTGTGTTAGGACTAAATTATAAATTTATTTTGGGATGAGGATTAAAAGTATAATTTTATTATTATGGGGTTTTAATAGAAATTTGTATGTTTGGTATTTTTATAATTAAATATGTCGGCAATGGCTTTTTGGTAATTTTACATTTGAAAGTAAGGGTATATATGTAATTGTGTATTTTCAATAATTCTAATTTGGCCAAATCAAATAGTTAGGGGGTTTAATTGAAAAGTTAAAGAAAAATTTAAGGATTAATTGAACATTTTACAGGATAAAATTGTTGTAACTAAAAAATTGAGGGACCAAAAGGTAAGAAAGAAAAGTGCAGGGACCAAAAGCCGGTATGGAAAGGAAAAGAAAGAAAAGAAAGAAGAAAGAAAAGAAAGAGAAGGAGATCGGGGGGAGAGAGAGAGCGTGTCGTCGGGGAATAAGATCGGGGCTATGTGCGTCGCCGGGATCTGTGAGTTGGCGTCGGGCGGTGGCGGCAGGCGCGGCGTGGTGGCGGCGGCGGCGGCGAAGCGTGAGGAAGAAGGCAGCGGCTTCCCAATGCTTTTCTAGCCGTTTCCGGCGTCCTTTGGCGGCTTTTTTGATCTCAAAATGACCGGTGACTTGAAGGCTTTCTTTTGAGAGTATCGGCGTCGGTTTTGGTGGCCGAAATTAGAAGATCCAGCAGAGAGAGAGAAAAGGGGCAGCCATCATTTTCTTGCTTTTTTGGTGAGCTCCAACGAGCTTTAGGTGATCAGAGGACGTATCCAAACTCTCCTCAGCTCAAGCTTCACAATGGCACCAGTTTCGTGGCGATCGAACCTCGTATGTAAATCACGACCGAGATCGTCCGTAAATCCTTTCGGATGATCGGGGGTGGGATCGAAAAATCGGAAGAGGGGATGGTCGTCAGCGCGTCGTTTCGAGTCCGTTGGTGTGTTCGGATCGTCGATCGGACTCCGACGGCTGGAGGCGGGTTGATCGAGCGATTAAGCGTCTCAGTAATTTTCTCTAGCCCATTAATTTTAGAATTTTTTGGTAAATTATATGTTTACGAATTGTGTTGGATATTAGAAAATATTGTGTGTTAAAATATTTGTTTGTCGGACCGCCTATCTTATGTTATGTTTTGTGATGTGTGGTAGAGTCGGAAAATTAGTGAAGTCTCGGGGACCCGACTCCCGTTAAAATAAATTATGAAATGTTTGAAGTTTTTTATGGCAGGTCCTGTTTAGGGGAGGTTCTGCCGAATTTCTGGCAGAATATACCCGAGTCGAGATTTTAGACAGTCAGTCTTAGGAATCTAGACCTAGTATTAATCGTCAACTGTTTCAGCGTTATTGATAAATTATTTTCGTGATTAGATAAATCCGTTAGTTCGGCTCGCTCCACCCGAGGCATCAGAGCAGAGCTAGGAGGTCGTCAAAGCTGTGAGTTAAAGTCATATATCTGTTATGCATGTGTCATGCACAAATTTTAAATAGTTATTGTGATTAATTGATTGCAAGTCTAAATTATTCATTTAATTATTATTCATATGTATCATGCTCTTTAATTACTATTCATATATATATATCATGCTTTTTTATTACCATTCATATATATCATGTTCGTCATCACTAAATTTATCGATTTTGTGTTGACTCGGGACGGGACGGCAGTAGAATATAGTATTTTGATGAGTGCACCGGTATAAATCCGTGAGTGATGGAAAATGGGTAAAATGGTAAATTTTAAAAAGGAAAGTTTAGGACTTGCCCTGGTCGAGCATCGCTCTCTGGGCTTAGTAGAGTGTGTTTGCCGGAGTAAAGATCCCTGGTCGAGCATTGATCTCTGGGCACCGGCTTATTTGGAACCTAAGTAACTAGACTGGAGTTAAGGACCCTGGTCGAGCTTCGCTCTCTAGGCGCCAGTCTTATTGGAGTAAGAGAGCCGAAAGGCTAAGAGTGTTAGTGATAATTAAGTGTCTGAGTTGGATTTAAGGACCCTGGTCGAGCTTCACTCTCTGGGCGCCAGTTCTGTTAGAATGAGAGATAGTCAAGATGTTTAGTGTTGAGATTAAGGTTCTGCTGAGGTACTCCGTCTCGTAGTGTGTGAAAATTATTTTATTTAAGCATGGCATGACACGTTTATTTTTACATGACTTAGTATCTATTTAAAATTAAATAAATGTGTTATTGAAGAGTTTTGTAACTGTTTCTTTGGATATATGATTTTAACTCACTCTCGAGACTGACAGTCTCAATTTTACTATTTTTCAGATCTGTGTTTGTTAGTCTTCTCGCGGCTCTTATCAAGCAACCCGATTCCTTCATCATCGGGTGACGTGTTTGATTCGGTATACTGACTTGTAAAAATTTAGATTCTCCGCAGTAGAAATAGTAGACTTATCAGTTGTATTTTTTGTAGTTTCGGGTCTCACTTAATTATTCTGGCAGACCGAATTAAATATGTAGAATTGAATGGTTAAGTCAGATTGTGAATCGGTGCCGTGGATTGTGCCATCAGTAGCATCATATGAGATTTGATTAAGTAAGAGCGTGTCAGGCTTACTACGGGATTCGGTGGCCTTACGCCTACCCATTCTCTAGTGCTGATCACGGGCCCACAAATCGGGTCGTGACAATTATTTCCTTTTTAATTTATTTTAGAAACATAATTAGGGTCATTATTTATGATCAATATGATTAGATTATGGTTTTTTTTGTGAATATGCATGTTAATTGGGTTTAAATATGATAATAAAAACTCTACGGTTTTGAATATGATGATTTTTCCAATTAGAATTTTGAATCTTATTAGATATATGCAGTAGTATTAATGATTAGATTTGTATTTTATTATGATTTAGTAATTAAATATGTTCAATAGGATGCATGATTGATTTGCTATCTTTTCTATTACTCTGCTTTTAATTTTTAGGGTTTTTAATCATTTTTTATTCTTGTTGCTTTTATTTTTATTTTTATTTTATTTTCTTTCATGTCTAATTAATTTTATTCACTGTGCATGTGAAATTTGGCTCTGGGGATGCAAATTCACTGAGGAATCGACAAAAAGCCTGCCAAGAACCTTAGAGCCGATCAACTCAGTGCAGAGCTAGTTGGTTGTGCGTTGAGCAGATCGGGTTCATGCTTAGAGCCGATCGGTTGTGCAAGGTTAGCCTCATTTTTTTGCGAACGATTTTGATGTATTTCGCCGTTTTGTATAGCTTTTAGGTCTTTTTCTTTTTGCAATTATAGTTGTAGGCTGGGTTGTAATAATTAGGTTTAATTTCTGCCTTATTTTGTTTATTCTTGCTTATTTTATGGTTAATTAAATATGTGATATATGATTGATTAAAATGGGCCATATAGACTTAAGGTTAAAACTAGATCCAACATGAATATTGTAGTCCAATAGGTTAATCAATATTAACTGAGTCTAAAATTGTAATACCCGAATTTTTTTTTTAATAATAATAATAATAATCATTAATAAATGAATTTTTATTTGAATTAATTTTAACTTTATTTTTATTTGGTTTAATTGGAATGATTTAAATAAAATTTTGAATTTTAATGCTAGACAAATAAATGAGCTATTTTCTATATCCTATTAGTTTAAATTTTTAAGAAATTAATTAAGTAAATTCTTTGAGAAATAAATGATATTTTGGTTATTCAAAATTTTTCCCCAAATGAATAGATTTAATTACATTCTATATTTGTGAGTTATGAAAGAAATTGTAAGGGATATTTTATAAAAGAATTGTTGGGGAAAAAGGTATTTTAATTAGCTCATGGTGTTAAATTTTAATTGAAAAATATTTAGCAAATTGATTAATTAAATTAATTGTGTGTTAGGATTAAATTGGAAATTTATTTTGGAATAAGGATTAAAAGTATAATTTTATTAATATGGGGTTTTAATGAAAATTGGTATTGGTATTTTTGTAATTAAATATATTGGTAAGAGCTTTTTGGTAATTTTACATTCAAAAGCAAGGGTAAATATGTAATTTTATATTTTCAATAATTCTAATTTGGCCTAAATTAAATAGTTAGGGGCTTAATTGAAAAGCTAAAGAAAAGTTTAAGGGTTAATTGGAAATTTTTTAGGATGAAATTGTTGTAAATAAAAAAGTTAAGGGACCAAAAGGTAAGAAAGAAAATTCAGGGACCAAAAAGTCGATATGGAGATGAAGAAAAGAAGAAAAGAATTAGGGAGAGAGAGAGGAAGCGGGGGAAGAAGAAGGAGGAAGGCGTGCGTTCGTGGGGCGATCACGCCTAAAGCCTGGCGTCGGTGAGTCGAGGAGGAAGGCACCGGCTTTCTTGCTGCCGTTCCAAATGTTTCCGGCGACGTTGGCGATCGAGTCGGGTGGCGATCGACTCCCTTCGGCGAGAGCTTCCTTTTGGAGGTGGCAGCGTCGACTTTGGTGGCCGGAGGAGGGACTTCCATTGAGGTATTGGCAGCAGCGTTTTTCGACTTTTCTGTCGAGCTACGACGAAGGATGGATGATCGAAGGACATAACTGGACTCCCCTCAGTTCAAGCTTCGCAATGGCACCGGTTTCGTGGCGATCGGACTCCGTTTGTAAATCGACGGCCGAGATCGTCTGTAAATTTCTCCAGATGATCGGGGGTCGGATCGAAAAATCAGAAGCAAGGATCATCATCGGCGCGTCGTTTCAAGTCCGTTTGTGTGTTCGGATCATCGATCGGACTCTGGCGGTTAGAGGCGAGTTGACCGAGCGATCAAGCGTTTCGATAATCCGTCTGTTCGGCTCACTCCACCCAAGGCATCAGAGCAGAGCTAGGAGGTCGTCAAAGCTATCTATGTTTGTTAGTCTTTCCGCGGCTCTTATCAAGCAACCCTACTCCTTCATCATCGGGTGACGTGTTTGATTCGGTATACTAACTTGTAAAAATTTTAGATTCTCCGCAGTAGAAATAGTAGACTTATCAGTTGTAATTTCCTGTAGTTCCGGGTCTCACCTAATTCTTCTGGCAGACCGAATTAAATATGTAGAATTGAATGGTTAAGTTAGATTGTGAATCAGTGCCTTGGATTGTGCCATCAGTAGCATCATATGAGATTTGATTAAGTAAGAGAGTGTTAGGCTTACTACGGGATTCGGTGGCCTTACGCCTACCCATTTCCTAGTGCCGATCATGGGCCACAGACCGGGTCGTGACAAAAATCCTAAAATTTAAGTAGAGTTAGCGGGCCTTAGCATGCTTTAGTTAGGATTGGACTTCATTAGAATTAGGATCACACTGAATAGACTGGAAATCAAAAACATAATTTATAATTGGGCTAGACTAGGTAGGCTACATACATAATTAACTAGTAAACTAGGCTAACAACTCCAATATGGGCTGGGCTTGAATAATATGGGCTAGACTTAGGTGAACTATAAGTGTTATTTGGTATGCATGTGTATAAATTACTTGCATTTATAGGAAATAATGTGTTAAATAATAAAATTAGAGATTAATGTACACCAATAAGGAAGTTAGCTTCCGGATCCATCTCTGGATTTTTTGGCCTAAGCTTCCTTATGGAATCTGAGAAACGCCACTCATTAGTAATAAAAATGTCCCGGTGATTCCCCAGGTGGCGACTCCATTTCCGCACTAGTCTTAGTGACTAGTAAGCGTATTTCTAATTAGGTTAAAAAGCTTTACAATGCTGTAGTCACTAAAGATACTTGGGTGCACATCTGAAACCGCCACCCACAATTACCCTATTCAAAAGACCACAAATTAGGTTCACTCTAAGAACTTACATAAGGTAATATCTTGCGCACTATTTAGTTAACAATAATTCTCTCTGTGAAACTCAGATTGCTGATCCATTTACAGCTGAATAAGCTAGACTGGATTACCATCCTAACCATATATAGTTCATTATGTGAATCTAAGCACATAAATTTTATAAATTTTCGTAATATTACTAGAACTGCAATTAGGACAACTTGAATACTGTTTACTCAATCCATAACAACATTTTGTAGGAAACTCTAATTCAATAACTGTTTGATGCGCTAGAAATTAGACTTCCTAAGCTTTCCAGTAATATATAGTTTGCCTATTAAAAATCTAAATATCAATTTTGAAATTCATGTTCTAAAATAGTCTATAAATCTATCATATAATTGATCAATTCAAAAATTAAGTGCAACTTTAACTCTATTTATTCCATCACTATAATCTATCTTTTTAATAAATCTAATTAGTTTAGAACATCATAAATGTATAAGATCATATAAATTATATATATATACTTAACTCATGTAGAACTCTTAAGTATTTAATAAAATCCATACCTAATCTTAAAGTATATTCTCAAAACAAACTTTAAATTATTTAACTAATCTTGATTAATGAGAAAATAAAAATATCTTCTTTGAATGCTCCCTTTTCTTCTAGATGTTTCAAGATCTCAATTTCCTCAACTTGTGATATTTAGAGTTTTGCTTTCTAAAAAATTGTTAATATATAATATTATATCTCTTATATGCATCATATTTAGAAAATTCTAATATTATATCTTCTTTGAATGCTCCTTCTTCTTTCTAGTAACTATGGTTGTTAATGTTTATTCTTGATTACTTATCTCTACTTATGTTTAAAATCTAAAAGATCAATTTCATTAGTACATTAAGACATATGAGAGGAACTGATAGGCTAAATCGTGTTAGCTACAATCTAAGGCAGTGTACCTATTGATGCAGTCTAGCACTAATGGCGAGTATCAAGGTTGTATTCCTTGGGAAAGTGAAAGCCCAGAGTTACTCCTTTGTTCTTTGTTATATTAACCTAAAATGGATAATGAATAATTTCTAAACTAACTATTAACTACAAGCTAAGTTCTGAGGGAGATGCAAAAGTAATTGATAAATGAAATAATCAAGACAAGAAGACAAACCCAAAGGGAGTCTAAACTAGTTGGCAACCAAACAAAAGATAAAGGATCAGTGAGTCTAATTATGCTACCCATGGACGAATTCTTAACCGAATTCGGTTTCTCTCTCTCGATAACCGAATTCCTAAACCTAATAACCTAAAGTTGGAATCTCTTCCTAACGATTGATTCTTAAATTAGCATTAAGCTTTAATTCGCCTCTATTAAGCTTTGTTAATTCTTAATCCGGCTAGTTAATTATCCTTATCTCTAAGCGATTATTAACCAGTTCTTACTATTCAAAATTCCAATTGCCAAATGGACTTCTCAATCACACAAAGCAATCTAAACACACAATTCACAACGTCTCATGAATAATGATTATCTTATTAATACTGAAATCAAGAAGAATACAAAACTAATCCAAACAATCCAACAATATAATACTAAGCCAACATAGTAAAGAAATCCCAATGGATTTAATCAATCTAGCTAATCATGTTCATTATCAAAATACACAAGAATTTTCAATTACAACAATAAGCAAAGGTAGAGAAAACCCGATTACACCCTTGGATGAGAGTAAACAGCCCCAAATCCTTTTGCTCTAATTGAATCGATTCTTGTTCCTCTTCTCGATTTGAAAATCAATCGACGAACCTCGCCCAATCTTCAATTTTTGAAGGGAATCTGATTGAAACCTTGATCCAAGTCTCCTTTTCTCTTGGTTTCAGCTCAGAAAACCCTTAGGGAAAGAAAAATTAGGGTTTGGGACGTTTTAACCCTAGCCGCCTCTCTTCTTTCCTCTCTTTTTTCTTTTAACTAACTCCCCCTGTCGCCTCCAACACGGCCATGTTCCTCGCCGTGTACCAAACACGGTCTGGTGTTCCTGGCCGTGTTACTCTCTGTGGTCGTGCTCCCTAAAAGCTTATTTTTCTTTCATGTTTGACACATCCAACACGGCCGTGTTGGTGGCCGTGTTGGTAACACGGCTAGTGTTGAATCCAACACGGCCGTGTTAACCTTCCGCATGGGCATACTTAGCTCGTTTCGGCAGCTTTGACGTCCAATTATGCTCCAATTCTTTCCTTTATCATCCTTTGACCTCTTTTGGACCTAATGCACACAAACATACGTATAGAGTGAGTATTGAGACCAATTCATATCTAAATGTCCATAAAATCAATCTTAAAAACTCCATTTAGATGTGTGTATTTTACGCACATCAGGAACACTTAATAACATCTAAATAATTTAGCTATGGTAGAATTTAATTATTCTTAACACATACTATGTTTCAACTAATCACACAATCTTCCTAGTTAATCTAACAACTAAAGGTGGCATTGGGCCTACCTACATGACCTAAAAGTCAAGCCTTAGGTATTAGTAGTAACTTGTTAAACTCTTATAAGCACATCAAACCCATAATTATTTTCCAATATAGGATGAGGTATTATAATTTATGAAGCCATAGTCTACATGAATTACTAACCCAACAACTGAAGTTAGGGTTGGGCCTACCCATATAGCCTAAAGTCAAGCTCTAGGTGATTATAATAACTCATTTAGACTCTTATAAGCACATCAAATCCACAATCACTTTCTAAAATGGGACGAGGTGTTACAATTTGTAAAATCCAAACCTACATGAATTACTGACCCCACAACAATTAATAGTAATTTGTTTAGACTCTTATAAGCACATCAAACCTATAATCACTTTTCATGGTGGGATAGGGTAATACAATCTCTCCCACTAAAAGCTCTAACGTCCTTGTCAGAGTTAGACCATATCCCAATAGCCTAGAACTGTAAGCCACTAGGCGAGTCATGGATTCTAGAGGTGGTTCATCCAGATTCTAGAAGTGGCTCCCACCGACTTCCCACAATATAGCACTTAGCTCCACAGAACACTTAATTCCATTTTCGGACTGGCAGGTTGTTCAGATACCAGAATCTTTGATAATACTATTATAGCTTTTGACCTTTTCCACAGTGGAAAAGAATTTAATGAGAATAAGGATTTCTTTTAGCTTAAAACGATACATTAGCAAAACATACTATAAGGTGGAATGAAACTTTACTCCTGGTATGAATGCAGAAAATGAATTTTACAGCTCAATTTACAAATGCTTCTTATACTATCCATTTGCCACACTCTTTTCTAATTAAGGTTTTTCTTTTTATTAATTAACATAATCAAATAAAGCTATTACAAGAAAATTAGGGGATGTAACCCCCAAACAATAGGACTTGGCAGAGAATTAGAGGGCCTAGCAAGAACATGGGCAATATGATTCGCAGATTGTATAAAACCAAGTGAAGGGCTTCGTCGAGGGGTTTCATTATTCACCTACTTATTACTATTATACATAGAAACACTTTCATATATGTCTAGGAAATTAAGCTTATTTGAATGGTGATCTACATGGAGTTAAGATTTGTAGGAGAAGTCCAAAATTTCTAATCTATTTTTCTTTTCTTTTTTGCTAGTTGTACAAATGATAGTACCTTATTTCTAAGGGCATCAGAGCAACAACTAAACCTGGATGTTAGAAATTTTTATTTAGTAAAAAAAATAATCCTAAGTGTGAGAAATAATCAAGTTGATTTTCATGAGTCAAATAAGTTGATTCAATAAATATATTAGATATTTTAATTTACCTAGAGTGATGGAACATTTTAATAAAGTGATTTTTTGAAAAAAAATATGGATATTCAATGAGAATTAGCTAGTTCATTTTGATATAAAATATAAATTAAACAATCTGCGAAATCCTGGAGAAGATGATTCTATTTGGATTGACGTATAGTGCGACTTGTCAGATATATTAGGTTATACGGGATTCTCCCGTCTCTCTTTGTAGGAAATGTGCGACTTCAAGTAGAAACCACTCTTTGCTCCTTTGATGTTTTATTATTTTCTTGAAAAGTTTCATAAGCTTGAGGGTATTATCATAAATGGGTTTGTGTATGTTAAAAATCGATTTTTCTATGTTAGTTTAATAGTTTTGAGTAATCTTAGAATATGTTTTATAGATTTTAGTGGATGAATTTTGAATTTATTTGATTTTAGAAATAAATTTGGATACTAGCGTTCTTGATCTTGAATGAGTTTATTTGATCTTGAGTTTGTGTATGTTAAAAATGGTCTTAATGGGCAAGGAAATGTGGCTAGTATTGTTGAAAAACAAAAGAAAAAAGATGGTGGAATTGCAGACCCAAAAAAGATGGCATTTTTGCAGATAATTTAGTTGAATTTATTATATTTTTTTCATTCATATTTGGTTTTATTACACTTTTATCCTTTCCTATATTTTTATTCTTTAATAAAGTATAACTAGCAATTTATTTGTGCTAATGCACAATTATTGATAATATTATAATTTAAATTTTTAATTTGAAGTGTTTTATTTTAATTATAATATTATATTATAAAAATAATTATTTGGCTATTATTTTACTTTAATAAGTATTTAATATTACCATTTTACTTTAATAACTTTAAAATCTAATGATCATAAAAGATAATGAAAGAAATATATATAGTAAATTAATGGCATTATATAATCACTAATTCTTTCTATTATATTTAGTTATTATTTTATTTTAACAAACACTTAATTATATTATTTTATTTGATTAGTCTTTAATATTAAAATACATTTAGTATTATCATTTTAGATAATAAAAAATAATAAAAATAGATACATAGTAAATTAGTGATATTATATATCACTTATTTTTATATTATATTTAGCTATCATTTTATTTTAATAAGCACTTAATTAAATTATTTTATTTCATTAATACTTAATATTAGAATGCATTTAATATTATCATTTTAAATAATAAATATATAATAAATAAGTGGCACTTAATATTTTGTTATTATATTTTTATTATTTTATTTTAATAAGCACTTAATTATACCATTTTATTAGATTAGTAAAAAATGTCATAATAAATATTTATATAACCATATTAAAGTCACATCTTTTTTATTGAGATTCTAAATAATGTGACTTTATTAAATATTACCAAGTGTAGTATCATGAAAAAACTTGGCTATATATATATATATATATATATAGAGAGAGAGAGAGAGAGAGAGAGAGAGAGGACTGCATTCAAACCAAAATAGTTAACAAAAACACCTAATATTAATGCCACCTCATCTAATATTAATAAACCACCTACCTTTATTTATTAAAATAACAAATGTTAAATGTTGTCAAAGAGAAACTATATGGTATTTTTATACTTTTCTCTAAATTTAATTCATATTCATCTAAAAATTATATATAATTTATCATGCAATGCAGATTTGAACCTTGAAAAATGATTTAGCACCTCTTTTCTTGTTGATTAGCATGCATGACATCTCAAGTTTATTTTTTTCTTACATCAATTTTTTAATGGAGTAAAAGTTGTATGTACATTATTTTTATATTATATAAAAATTATACAACAACATAACATTAAGAATTATTTTACTTCATGTATAACCAAAAATAGCTGCAAATATTAATTATATAGCATATGTATACTAAATATATATTAAATAGATATCAAAATATGTAAAATGGATACTATAAACATAAATTGGATACTAAATGTATTATACCATATGTATGCTAAATATATAATAAATAGATATCAAATATTTCAAATTGATACTAAAATATAATGTCAGATATCAGTTTCATATACTAGGTATATACTAAATATATACCTATATATGAAATATAAACTAAACTATATAAAATGGATATTAGAAAATAGTTTCAGATACTAGTTTTAGATACTAATTATCTATATCAAATATTATCGAATGAATATCTATATACTAAACATATAGCAACAACTAAATACTATAAAAATTATGGAAACATATACCAAATTACTAATAACATATACTATTTTGTAAAAAAAAAAGTTATACCTAACATATATTACTGTATTTTTAAAATAAATTTTGAACTTATAGTATTTTTGAAAGAATTTTTTTTTTTTGACAGTAAAAATATTACTTTTAGCATTTTTCAAGGTATTTCTGAAAAAAATCTCTTAAATAAATGAGAAATTGTAGAACCCAACTAATAGATTTAAACTTGTGTCCAACTAATATCAAAATAATTAAAACTAGTCACTTGGTTAGTTGGACCTTTACCTTTATTCTTTAGTAATATCTCTTATTCTTTAGTGACATGAAATCTTTAATAAATATATAAAAAAAGAAGAGCTTGAAAAAAAAATATTGAAAGAATAATTAGCTAAGGAAATAACTCAGATCAGCCTTGTTGTATAACATATAGGTTGGCAATGCCTCGCAATAACAGTACAAACAACTTAAATTGTAAAGTAGTTGCCACCACAAACAACCACCAGCAACACCAGCATTGAAGACCAAAGCATTCCTTTGAATAGCAGATTATTGTTGGAAATGGAAGGGAAGAAATGAAAAATATGAAATAAAAGGATTTGTAGTATAAAATATAACCAATTTTTACCAAAATTGAAAGACCTGAACTTTGGAAAATAACAACAATTCTTTTCTTTTTTGTTTACTTTTTCTTTTTCATTTTTGTTTCAACAGCGTTCTTTTTATAAGGAGAAAATACAACATCCTAATAAGATATCCAATTATACTAAAATTCCTTGAAATTCTTGTTTTCTATCCATTTTAGACTAAAATACAAGTTGCGTTAACCATTTTTCATTATACTACTTTCCACTGTCGTCCGGAGGCAGGTCATATGTTCCTGCTTTTTTAA